>NW_017728964.1:13880278-13884581 GCF_001723915.1 Gavialis gangeticus
GCCTAGATGCACGTGTGCACCTGCCACCAGCAACAAGGATCGAGCCTGTTGTGACTCCCCCACCATCTGCCTCTGGCATGCCGAGTTGAGGCATGGGTTGAGGTTCAGGTGTTTTTGGCACTCCAGCCAAAAACATTGCCAGCCCCTGGCATAGGAGGTCTGAGAGCTCCAACTCCAGCCAGGGTCCCCAGGATCCCAGCTACACAGAGACCCATGAGACAGCTTGCGCTACTCACAGGGCAGCTAGTCTACCTGCTGCAACACTGGGAGTGTAGACCCACAGATCTGAGGGTCTCGGAGCTTCCAGGCTCCCAGGTACAAAGACCTAGGCTCCCCCCCAGTTTCAAGCCAGTCTACCTGGTTGGGCTGCCCCTGAGCTGTGAACCCTGGAAGCCATGATGAACCTATGTAACATTAGGGCATTTGCAGATGTTGCTGCCTTCCTGCTCAGCCCCCCTGCCCCCAGATCATTGGTAACCTCCTAAACTTCTTGCCACGATGGAAGCTGACTATTTTTTTAACCTTGTATATCTTGTTCTTCCTCACAGGCATCAAACCCCTAAATCTTCAAGTGGATCCAAAGTGCAGAATAGAGGCATGCATTCCCCTAAACCAAATAATCCACTGTGCACCCCAAAAGCCCCAGTGCTTTCTCCCTCTCCTTCCACCCCATGACAAACAGCCATACAGCTCATTTATTTCCAGACCAAAAAAAAAAAAAAATCAACATTAAAGTCATTTTCCCTTGTTCATTTTGCTTGACAGAGGGATCTTGACGGATCTGAACTGCCAGGATCCTGGCAAAGAGGTTTGGCTCAAAAGAAACCTGTGGATCAGGCAGAGACCTTGGGTGGGAGGCTGGTTTTGGAGAGCTGGGACCCTGCTACAACTCCCCCTTAGCCAGGAGCTTTGAGCAGAGCCCAGATGCAACATGGTCTCAGTGCAAGGGTTAATAGGGAGCCACGCATCTCATTCAACAAAAGCATTAACATAAAGAGCCATTTTCTTAGCCAGGTGTGGGGCTAAGTCAAGATCAGGCAACCTGCCCTGCTCCTGGCACTAAAAAGAAGGTATTAGAGCAGGGGTGAGCAAAATGCGGCCTGGGGGCTGGATACAGCCCACCAGGCCATTCTATCCAGCCCGCGGGGCCCCTAAAAAATTTAGAAACTTTATATTTATCTGCCCCTGGGCTGCCTCTCTTGCGGCCCTTGATGGCTTGCCGAAACTCAGTAAGCGGCCCTCCGCCTGAAATAATTGCCCATCCCTGTATTAGACAGTCCTGGCAAGAAGGCAAAGGTGCTGGACAAGGGTCCCACTGTAGTCAGCTTAGTGCAGCCTAGTGGCAGGCATTACTGGGCTCACCTTGGGCTGCTGCTATCACAAGGGCCTCAGCTAAGAGAGATGGGACGTGCTCAGAAGAGGGGAAACCCCGCACGGCTCCTCTGCTGAACTAAGTGGCAGGGGCAGCTGCCGTCTGACCGCGATGGCACCTGAACTGAGCAAGGGAAGCACAGACCAAGCGTATCCTCAGCGCATGCGCTGCATTTATGTGCACGTGTGTTGGAGTCTGTAGCATGGTTTGGAGGGAGCTGAGCTCTTCCACAGGCGGGTTATGACCCCCTGGGTACTGGAACGGGTGGGGCAGAGGGAAGGGACAGAACAGCCTTCTGTTGTGCTCCACTCCCACAAATAATGAAATGGCTCACTGTGTTCAGGTTTCCCCTCGGGCCTTTGCTGTCTCCGCGGTGGCTGTTCTGTGCTGTCGGACAACAAGGGTTCCCATAGTCTCTCCTGCCAGTAACCTGCTCCTCCCTCCTCACCCCTGTCTGCACAGGTCACGGGGGGATCACAGTGGAGGGGCAGAGTGAAATCTCCCTCTCTGCAGCCTCCCTTTCAACATCTTACGCTTACCGCCAGCAACACGTCAGTGAAAACGATTCCCTTTCCCAACTCTCCACCTGCCTGGATCTCCAGCTCCAAGGAGGAGCAGGGGGCAACAGAGACACAGGTTTGAGAGGCAAACTGCATGGGTCTGCTACCCTGATGCAGCAAGTAAGATGCTGTAACAGCCCAGAGCCCTCTCTCGGAGCACCCAGCTCAGACCGGGGCTGACTCCTGGTCTCAAGCTAGGGAGACTCCACTGATCTCAGCAGTTACACCACATTTATACCAGCACAGAGAAGCTCAGTTTGCCCCCACCTCTCTGACAGCATCTAGCGCATCTTCGGTGCTCATATAACACCACACTTCTACCTCTCACGTTGGTATTTAACGTGACGGTTTCCTCTCCAGTGGTGTTGTAAGGACAAGACCTCCCCCCATAGTTCTCTGGCCTTCCCACCAGAGAAAATTTGACCTTTAATTTCTTGTAGCCTTTACCATATCATATTCTCCCCATAACCACCCTCCTCCTCAAAACTGATTAGACAGACACACAATGGATCATTTACCAGTAGCTCAATAGCCAGAGCAGAAAATTAGGAGGACCCCACCCCTCCCGCAAAAAAGGTCTGGCTGAATGGAAAAAGAACGTGTCAGCTTTTTCAGGTAAATGAGAAAAAACACCAAATCATTTCAACCAGAAAAAAATGTCATTCAACTCAAAAAGAAACACTTTATTTCCATTTTTAAAAGCTATTTAACCTGTTTATTTGTTCTTTTTCATGTTTTTTAATTTGGGTCAATTTTAAACCAAAAAAGGCCTTTTAAAAAAAAAGTTGAAGTTTCACTTTAAAAATGTTGGACCATGACAAAATGATTTGAGGGGCAGGGATTTCTTTGGGTGATATTGTATATTGGACCGACTCCCTAGATGGGCTAGTTAGACAAGCTTTCAATTGCAAGACATTCATCTTCCAGCCCCAGTCTTGCATTTGAAAGTTTGTCTAACTCTATCCCAACCATGCAGCTGGTCTCATAAGAAGTGTCACCCAAAGAAATCCTTGCCTCTCAATTTCTGGACCATCACAGCTACATCACTCTAACACTACCAAAATGAAGCAACATTGTCCCCCATTTTCTTTTTTCAGTCAAAACTTTTCAGCAAATTTGACTTGAATTTGCAAATCATTTTGCACCTGCCAAAAGTCCATTTCTGGGACAAATTTATTGTTTGTTGAAAAACACTTTACCCAACTCTATCTATGCTATCCGGGTAAATGGAGCTGTTCTTGTCGCAGGTCTCCTCTTTGTAACCATGCATGCAAACTGAGTTATGACTGCACTGACTTGTGCTTAGATCTATGCTGTAGGTGCACGAGGGAAAATATTATTATTACTTGTACTCCAATGGGACTCAGAAGCACCAGATGAAATCCAGCCACATTGTGGTGGGTACTTTTCATGCACAGTGATAGCCAGTCTCTTTCTAAAGGGTTTAGACTCTAAGCAGAGAAAAGACAGGAAAAGGGAAGTGGGGTTATCCCCATTTGACTACAGGGGACCAGAAAGATTAAATTACTTGCTCAAGCTCGGACAGCTAGTCTGTGGCAGAGCCAGATCTTCCAACTCCAGCACGTTACTATGAGACCATCCCTGCTCTGAATAGTTTGTATAAATGCAACCCTCGGCTCAGGTTATCGTCCCTGTGTCCAGCGAGTCTCCCCCCATTTCAGCGAGGTCACAACTACGCTGCAGTGGCTGCTGACTGTGTGGTCATGCTTGAGATAGCTCTAACCTTGCTGGCTCAGGTATTGCTAGCAATGGATTTGCGAAAGAGCCAGGAGCTCAGCATGGGCTGCAAACCCACCAAGAAGCTGGTTAAACCCTTGGACAGTTAGCCCCCCGATGAGCTCAGAGCTGCTGCAGCTACACGGCTGGCTAGCTCGGATATGTCTATGTGACCCACAGCCACTGCAGTCCAGACGTACTCCTGAGTAAGGGCCTGATGAGCTGTCCCTTACAGGGAGCTGCCCGGTCTATTAGGAAGCTCTCTGGGCTGGCTGCTCCATGGCTCCTTCAGCAGCACCCCAACATATTCAACCAGGTTGAGCTGTTCCACTCCCTCCTGTGTTGTCTCTGTTTTGGATACAATTGCAAATCCCTTCAAGGCCCATTGCCTTGCACAGCCCTGTAACACCTCCTGCCTCAGAGGCCCACAGAGAGAGACTGCATCATCAAAATCAGTTTGAGATCATAGCAGTACCGTAGCAAGGGAGGAGGGGAAGCAAGGTGACCGCCCCAGGCGGCAAAGCAAAGGGGCGTCAACAGGTGAGTCTTGAGTCAATATTTTGTTATAAATATGTTGAAAAAATTTGGCTGATGTGACTGATAAATGCCACATGCATGCGCACAGCCTCAGCAT
>NW_017728964.1:13884664-13887476 GCF_001723915.1 Gavialis gangeticus
GGAAGGGGGATGGGGGCACAGATGGAGGCCCACTGGTGAGGGAGGAGGCGGGCTGGGACTGGGGCAGATGCTGCCCAGCCAGGGCAGAACTGCGAGCAGCTCATCTGGGCAAGGAGGTGGCTCCTGATGCTGCATGCCCCCCTGGGCAAACATGGGGGGGGGGGCGTGTGCCCCACATCTATGTGCAGGGTGAGGGTGGACTGCTGCTGCAGGCTTGCCCCAGGTGCCAAACTTCCTTGCTACAGCACTGGATCATAGGAAGTTAAGACTGGAAGTGGCCTCATAAGGTCCAGTCCCCAGCTCAGCACAGGATCATCCCTGATGGGAGTTAAAAACACCTGAACCCCACCGGTTCCTACCCCGAGCTTAGCACGCTAGTCTATCCAGCCTGGCATCCCACTGGACTGCTGCTCCTTGGGGGATGGGGGTCACACTGATTTCTCAGATACAAGTGACAACAGGTAAAGCATGGGTTGGATATCACTATTTCCATAGTGGCGAATGCACCTAGATCTGTACTGTGGGTTTCAGAAACCCCAAAGCTGGGCCTGAGTAACTGAGGAGGTAAAGGAGAGGGTACAAAGAAAGCCTTGAAAGTAGCCACCTCTTTGCATGGAAGATAGAGACTGTAGCTCCTATGGAAGGCTTTGGTGACAGAGAGCAGAGTTTGACCCCACTCCCTGCACGTCACACGACACTTCCCAGCTGCTTTAACATCTCCCTCCTGTAACTGTGTTGCTCATGAGAAATGAGTTGGCAGTAGGGAACCCATGGGATCTCTTGTCCTAGCCCAGGTGTGAGCATCAGGCTGACTGCACTCCATCTAGTCCTTATACTAGTTTAACTTCTTTACCATCTAAATCTCCAGAGTCTGGAATAGACTCCCCCCGGAAGTGGTGCAAGCACCTACTCTGGATAGCTTTAAGAAAAGCTTGGATGCTTACTTATCTTGCTGGGGTGATCTGACCCTAGTTGACTTCCTGCCCCTGGGGCAGGGGGCTGGACCCGATGGTCTTGTGAGGTCCCTTCCAGCCCTAATGTCTATAAAATCTATGAACAGGTCAGAATGGCTTTAAACACCATGGATTCCTATTTGAAATCTCCAGGTTGAGCTTGTGAATTGTGTTTGCACACTTTATAGTGCTAACACTGCGTGGTACCCCACAGCACCCTTGAAAGGATCTCAAGGCACCTGAGGGTGCATGGTATCCTGGTTGAGAGTCACTGCTTTACACACACACTCACCCTGTATTAAACATTTGAGTGTGTTCTGAACATACCCAGGGGAGGTTCAGCACAGGCTCTTTAGTAATGCAATGAAAGCCCACATCTTTCTCTGTATATCAGCACACAGACACATGTCTGAGCAACAGGTTCAGTCAGAGATGCTAATTTAAACCACAGGAAAACATCCCTTCCAATGGCACCTCATCACAACTGCGATATCCTTAAAGTAGGGGAGGATTCATCCATGCAGAAATGAAACATGCGGCACTTGCATTTTGTTCAGTTTGTACAGCACTTAGCACAGCGGGATACTGGCACAAAATGTGGGCTTCCAGGCACTCCCACAATGCTAACAATGAAGGTGACTAGTCCAGGTAGGAAAGATTCCCCCAGGAAGCTTGGTGGTCTGTTCCCATGCTGCTGAGGGGTGTCACAACTGCTCTTTGACTGGGATTGCAGCAGTGTCTGTTCAGGCTAAGGCCCTCCTTGCTTGGTAGGGCTGTGGCAGAAAGGTCCACATGACTGCAGACTCAGCAGCCCTACTCCGAGTCCCTCTGCCAAAGTCACTTGCAGAGGTGGCATACAGGGCAATGCCTAGCTGCATGCAGGGAGATAGACATCACGGCTCAAAAAGTTTGCGAACACAAAGGAAACCCCATAAATCCAGACGGACCCAAGATCTCCATTAAAAAAAAGGACTAAATCACACATGTCTTTTAATTCTCCTACCCATCCCCCAGTGTGCATGTGCACACGCAACGCACACAACAGCATTGCAAACTCTCATCTTTAATAGCAAGCTAATGCCATTTTAGTCCCAGCAGCAAGAGTTTCTGACTGATAACAGGGCCCTGGCCACACTGTACCAGCTGTTGCCTGGCTCACTGGGAGTTTATAACCTAATGCAAGGCATGGTGATAGATTTGTGAAATGGAAGCTAGAATGGGGAACTATTGAAAGCCACCACGCAGCCACTAGGCAGGAACCCAGCGAGCTGGAGAGGACTCATTCTGCTGATGTGCATGTGAAAGGCTCTGCAGCTCAATCCTGACACCTGAAGGTGGCTGATCCGCGACTCAGGCTATGTTCCAGCTACTCCACAGGGAATGGCCTGTCCCACTGGGACAGTCTCCATTAAAATAATTCTGCTTTCACGAGGACAATCTAATGCCCCTCTCTCTCCCAGCTGTCACCCACAGAGGTGCTTATTAACAATGAGACTATTTTGTTGGGGTGAGTCTCCAGGAATGTACTGGGAATCTTGTCTGCACTGTTAGCAGATAGCTTCAGGTCTTTGATGGACACCCCACGCTGACTGCTCACCTCCAAATGCCAACACAGCACCTCCATCCTCTCAACCTATGCTGCACCCAGTATCTTCCTCCAGCCAACAGGTGCTCTAAATCTCCGTCCCAGAGATAGACTGATTCCTTTTCTCTAGATCTCACCCACTCTCCCACCCCCCCACACATTTATCTTATCTTTTGCTTTCCTGCCCCCTCGCCCCCGCAGATCTGATAGCACAAGAAAGCAGATCTCTATCTGCACTTCAGAGAAGACTAACACCCCACCCAGTCCCCACTTC
>NW_017728964.1:13892476-13911666 GCF_001723915.1 Gavialis gangeticus
CTCACCCACTCTCCCACCCCCCCACACATTTATCTTATCTTTTGCTTTCCTGCCCCCTCGCCCCCGCAGATCTGATAGCACAAGAAAGCAGATCTCTATCTGCACTTCAGAGAAGACTAACACCCCACCCAGTCCTGCACCTGAACCTTGATTTACTTTTGGTCCATTTCTCAGCACATCAATCCCACTGGCCTGCTCTAACTGCCCTGTCAAACTTAAGCAGGGTTTGGACTTTGCTCCATTTGAAAAATGCCCTGGGTGTTCGTAACAGGTCGTTCCCTTCCTGCCGCTCTGAACACTTTAGGCAGGATGAAATTTCAGTTGCAAGTTCCCTATGCCAAGTCCAGGGCACGTTCACCTTTCCCTAGGTACAGAGAGACAACACAAAAAGCAAACCTTAGAAAGCTGAGACAGATTTCGACCACTCAGACAGCTGGGATCTGCTTTCTGAAAGCTTCACTCCTGTTAGATCACTGCTGCTAGGTGTGAGCGCACATGAATGTGCCCATGTGTGCATTACAGACACAACTCTGGACTTTTTTTTTCCTTTTAGCAAAGTAACTTAAAAAAAAAAAAAAAAAGCTACCAGTACAGTACAACTCGGCAAAACCAACCCGTCTGATCAACAGCTGGGCCACTTCCAAACAGCACAAAGGAACAAGAAAATGCACCACACAGTCAGCAAAACAAAGCAAAAAAGTACATACCCAACTAAGCCTACCCTAATCCCTTCCATGCCTACCTGTGCAAGAAGCCCGGTGCCTCATCTAACCACTCCCCTTTGTTAATCAGTAGAGAAAAAATGCAAGCAAGCTGGACACGAGAACACAGATGAATTAATTCCACAAACCTCATTAGCGCTGGGTCTGCTTCAAAGCCGAAATCCTCTGCAACAATCCAAACAAGAGGCACCCACACGCCAAGCCAAGAAATTCTTCTGAGAGCAAAAAGGGAAGCTTCACTGCTTTGCTACCACTAGCTGATTTCCAGCCTTCTCTTTGATTTCTTTTCGTGCTTCCCCCCTCTTCTTTGCCTAGATGCCAGGTTTAAATCCTCAGAGAAGCCGCACAGCTCACAGACCTGACCTACCTTTGCAGGAATTTCTGCTCCCTCCGGTCAAATATCAACTGCCCCCTTTTTCTCCACTTTCCCTTGCTGTCGTTTCTTCAACCCGTGTCTTTTTTCCCCCACCAGATGTGTGTGGGGAGGGGAGGTAAGACCAGAAGAGCAGGTAAGAAATCTGTAGTGGGATCCCCTTCTCAGGTGAGGGCTGATTTTATTCTAGCTCAGGTGGTGGGAGGAGTGTCCATGACTCAGCCTGGCTCACATTCCTTGAGTTATGCACACCTGTATGGGCAAGATCAGCCTGGTCAGCTAAGCCTTCGCTCCCCCCTCCCCGTCCAGGCATCCACCCACAGGAAAAGGGCCGGGACTGGTAGCTAAGGCACAGCCCAGTCCAGTTACACTTCAGGAACAAAGATTTGCAGAAAGGATTGTTCAGAGTGCGTGTATGTGGGGGTGAGGGGTGCTGCAGCTCAGCCTGTGCTTTAGAGATCAGCCAAGCGGAGTCAGACTGTTTACTCCAGTGCTGAACGCGCCATCCGCTGCTTGCAGCTCTGGAGTGCCCAGGGCCCTCCGTGGATTGTTTTGAATTCCCCCGCCTCTGCAACCCCCCTGCCTGGCAGGAGCTTTTCCTCCGACTTCCTATGTGGTGCAAGCTGAGAGAATATTGTACTCCAGGTTTCAGGCCCAAGCAGATCCCTGCAGAAAGGCCAGTCCAGTTCCAGCGCTGCCAGTAACAATCCCAGCACTTCTATTTCCATGTCTGGCTGACAAAACAATTAGTGGTCAGCAATCTGTGTTTTGTTCTCCGACTGGAAAAATAAAGAGCCACGAGGCCTTGATGCAGCAGCTGTAACTATGGCAGTGCTTCTTGTTGCAGTGCAGTTTTATGTCGTATAAATGGGACTCACTCACCCACGTTCCTGAACTACACTGAAGACTTGGTCACGGACTGTGATCTGTGGTACCCCGGCATACCTGGACCCCATCCTGTGGTTATATTCACCATGCACAGACCTTGGCTGTACAGGCAGGGTCTTAGCTAGGCTGCTGAACTATGCTATTGCTTTGGACTATGAAAAAAGTTTAATAAAGGCCAAGGAGACGCAACTGAGGTCCTACTTACTCTGTGACCTGGAAGGGTGCCTGGCTTTGGTGGACAGCTTTGTTACGATTTCGCTATCACTCAAGTTTGCAGCAGAAGTCAGACTAAAGCAATTTCCAAAGGCAATTGACTTCACAGCTGGTCTTTTCTTTAAAGGTGCATTTAAAAACTGGGGGGGGGAGGCCTCTTTATTAGAAATAACAGCTATCTAACACCCCCTCTTGAGCTAGCAACTCAGCATTGGTCCAAATAAAGAGGTTGGTTTCTTTTGTAGAAAGTACTAGAGGGACTTCAGATGGATTCAAAGTTTGATCAAATGGAGATAGCTGGGATCCTGGAGGGCCCAGACCAGGATGGTATAGTAACAGCATAATTCATACCCCACGTAAGGCCTGAATGAAGGTCACACTGAGACCCTGCATGTGGAATGCCCTAACTTCTGCTTGTTTTATTTTTGCAAACTTTAACTTTCCTAATGTAGTGTTTTTGGCTGCAATTTTGTTTAAAAAAATGCAAACTGAGGGCACAGACAGATGTAACAAGTTGTGTTATCCACTGATAAAATGTAAGTGGTTACAGTGTAACTGCATGCTACCATTGCAACTTTAATCCTGTTTCATTCTGGTTAAAGTGCCAGTGATTTAAGGTAACTTGTGTGGGCGCTACAGAAAGGTGCAGGAAGACATGCAACAGCTCCCCGTTCCTTTTGAAGCAGTTACATCAGGTTTGTCCACAGCTCAAGGAAAAACACTGGCAATAGCATAAGAAACTGCAGTGACTTCCACCAGGGACATCAGCAGAGCCTGAGACTTCGGATCCACAGCTCAGAGTCTGCTACTTGAGGTGCCTAAGTACCTGGATAGCAGCTCTGTGAGGACCAGCCCCCACTAAAAGACATATTTTGCCTGTGAGAGCCCCAACTCTGTGCTGGACACTATAGAAGAGTGGAACAAAGTGGCTTGGCAAGTCTGGGGTTCAACTCCAGGACTTGAAAGGGAGTGTACCGTAACGAGTATAGATAGACTGGTGATTCTCAACTAGGGAGCCTCAACACCCTGATCCTTTTAAGGGCGCTGTGGGTGCCACACAATATCAGCACTGTAGATGTTCAAACACTTACATGATTCACAAGATAAACCCAGAGATTTCAAATAGGAAGCCAGAGTGCCAGAACTATTTTGACCTGCTGCGGTCTTTCTGAGATCTTTGCAACGGAAGAACTGCTCTATTATTTTTCTGTAGTCAAGAAATGAGTGAAATGTAGTTAAGAAATGAGTGAAGATCTAAAAGCTGGCATTTCCTGAGGGATGCCTTGAGTATTCAAAAGGTGAGAACGACCAGGAGACTTAGCACTGGTGCAACAGGAAGTAGGAATGGAGGACAGTCCCTCCACGGGGAGGTACGGGGGTGCATGCATGTGCATGCATGACTAGCACACACACAATCTTTTAGCAATAATGCAGGCAGCCTCTAGCAAACTTCCATGCCCAGGCCAGCTAAGGCTTTCAAAACATGGCCACAATGGGGCAGAAACCCATGAAGACAGCAAAAGGCACATCCTTGACAGCTGGCCACCCCTCTGCCAACCTCAAGTTGCTGCCAACAAAGTATGGGGGCGCTAGAACTTCTCAGAGTTATGGCTGTGCAGAACAAAGCAACATTTTTTTTCCCTAGCTTCACTCTAGGAAACAGCCAAAACATTTGTGTATAAACACCCTGGAAGTATTTCATCTGGAGGCAGACAGCAGATAGGGAAGGATTTGATCTAAATGAGTAAGACCTGGCATAGTTCTGATTCACTGACCTGATTCACTTCTGTTAAAGCCCTCTGCAACTGAATGCACCCTGAGGACAGTGTCTTTACACAGCAAACATTAGCAAACTTACATGCAGACATTATTACCCATGAGGTTGCTAGCAATATCAGTCTTACTCACATATCACTGGACTTATTTCGAAGCAGTAATGTGGCCTCCCAAGTCTTCCTTAGAAGTGATTCTCTAGGGGCAAACATAGTTCATTTCCATGAACCATTCAACCATTAATCTGTCTGTTGAGATCATCAGTCAGGGGGTCAATTGCTAATTATTATGAAAGGGTTTTTTAATGCCATGCCAGCCTGTTCACTATCTGACCTTTGGATGCAGGATACCCACTGGGACAGCCCATAGGTTTCCACTGGGTCAGATCCTATCACAGGTGTTTCTCTTGGAAAACAGCTACATTTGGGATCACAAAATCACCTTAAATTATATCATGGAATAAAATCTGAAGGGGAAATGTTTTAAATATCTTGTATTGCGGTTTTTTGTTAGATCAATGATTCTCAACCTGGGTGCCCCGCACCCCAGGCCATGACGGCCTTTGCAGGGTGCAACAGGCAGAGGGGAGATAAGCACGATAAGGTGGTAAGTGCAGCCTCACTTCTCCCCCACTCACTGTAGCATACGTTCTGCCCTGCTAGCTGCTCCTCCTCCTTCTCAGCCCCTCTCCAAGCAGAAAAGCACTATAAATCAATTTGCTTTCGAAACAGGGTCCTGCTCAATTCACAGAAGTGATGGAGGGGTGCCTTGAGTCTAAAGAGGTTGAGAACTACTGTACTGGACATTACACCAAAGCGAAGCCATTGACAGCCTCCTGTACAATGCTAATCACAAATCTGCATTAGGATTACTTAATGATATAATCAGGGTTCATCATAAATAAAGGAAGCGTTTCAGGCCACAATTATTCAAACTAAAATTATGCAAATGACCGCTCAGGAAGGAAAGACGTTCTGTCATACATGGCAAAGGAGAGAACTCACCCTAATCATGACCAAAATGTAGCCACTTCTGGGGTGGGGAAGTAGCTAACTGCACTTCTGGCACAATACATGACAACGTGAGGAGGAGAAATTCTGGCAAAGAACCACATGGCAAACCTCTACACTACTTTAGAGCCCTCTGAGCAGGTAAGCATCCATCAGGAGAGGATATAGGACCTCAATGCCCTGGCTAATGTCTCTAGGAAGAAACTGTTTTTACCTCTGATGTTTGAAGGCTTTAGCTGACTGTTGGTACAGTGCTACAACTCCAGGGAGTCAAGGTGCACTGATCCAGACTGCTAAGCATAGCTTTTGGCTCTCTCTATCCCTCTGTGCCCTGCCGGGGTGTGTTGTCATCCCTTAAGTCTGAGTATCTTCAGTGGAGCGAACGCTGCACAATTGCTCCTCCAAATTCACACGTGGCAGCAATGACAAAAACGCCATTAGGCGGCGATGAAAGCCAAAGGTGGACATCTTCTGACCTGCACAGAGAAGACAAGAGAGCCTGTAGGACATGGGGGCAGAACAACCAGCAAAGTGAGTACAGGGGTGGAGGGGGCTGGACCTGATGATCTCAAGAGGTCCCTTCAAGCCCCTAACATCTATGCATCTATGAACCATGTCTGAAGAGAGAGTGCCTATTTCAGCTGCCCGGCCTTTATGTTTCTAGCAGCCTCCTCTCCTGGCTGGCCGTTCCAGGCAAACAATGCTCTTGGAGATGCATTTCTCTGACTACTTCTGAGTGTAGCCAGGGTCAGAGGAAAAAGCTATGGCTTAAATTATATATGGAAGCTAGTGGGCGGGGGGATTTTAGGTCGTCAGTAAAAACTAAAAGAAGGTCCTAGGCATAAATATGCTCCCTCCCCTTAGTCTTGAGGCTTTAAACAAGAGAATAGGAAGCAAAGGGGTGGAGAGGAAAGAGAAACCTTGTTTCCACAGGAGTGCTTCTTTCCTGCCTAAAACAAATTCTGCAGATCACTGGGTTAATCCAGCGCCTCATACCTTAACCTGCAACTAGGATGCCAATGTAGATGAGCTTTCTTTTGAAGTTTCATTCTCTCATCAGCTCCAAGACCTCACATAGCTGCTGTCCCAAAGAAGTGAGATGTACACTGATCAGAAGGAACCCCCCCACCCAGCCCTGTATTTCTGCTATATGTGGACGCCAGGTTCAAACTCACCGAGCATAGGGCATTTTCAAGGAGCCTCAGCTCTGCCATAGGCTAGCACAGGAGAAGAGGCCATATAAGCCTCTTGCTCCCATTAGAGTATGGTGCAAGCCATTTTAAACAAACATACGCTGGGAAAATCAGCCCCTACTCGGGGCTTTGAGATTCCTCTTAAGTAGAGCGTTACAAATGCAAAGAGGGCAGATAAGTCTTTCCGGAAAGAACACAACTAAACGGTTTTTATATTATCAGCTGTGGCGTCCTCCTATTATTGAACAGTGATATTGGCACTATCAACATGAATGCGTCAGCAGGTGAGTCATGGCATGTGCAGTTTGCTTCATGTGAATTCTTCCTGCTACTGCAACAGAGAGCGGAGCCATGCCTTGTGCACAGTGACGTTCTTCTTTCCCCTGGACGTTTCAGCTCCTTTGCCTCATGCCTTCAGCTTACCCACTGGATGTTTCAATCTGCTGGCCAAAAAATCTCCGCTCTTCCTCTATTGCTTTTTCCACTCCTCACTAATGACAAAACAGACAAAACATGGTGTTTGCACGGCAAAGTGTATTAGAACAGCCCTCGACAGAAGATCATTAAACCTGAACAACCAGACAGAATATTTTACCAATAAGTTGCAGAAGACATGGGAGGAGGGCTGAATCATCAAGAAAAGCCAGCCCTGGGGCATGCACAGAAAAAAAGAACCAGCAACTGGAAATGACTCAGTCCCCAAGGCGTAACTTTTCTGAACGTACTTATGAAACAGAAAACACTAGGGTCAAACCATGCCCCCTGAAGTCCAGTTACCCCAAAGGACAGGCTGATCAATTCATTCACTGATCCGGTTTCTCTTTATGGGGGAACATTTAATTTCTAATCATACCTGTCCTATCAGTGTCTGTAGGCAGGCTCTCTCCCTAGAAGTGCCCTACTGCAAACAATTTAGTGTCCCCTCAATGAGCCAGTTTGCAGGACCAGTGAGAAAAACTGCCACTACATTAACAACAGACACAGCAGAGGAGCTCTGAGGCTAAGCTGTCTGTAGAAAACTTGCATAGACGTTTTAAAAGGCAGCGGAAAGAAGTCACACCAAGGAAGTCTGTTTTCTTCCACTGCTGCTCCACATTACTCGCAGCAAGGGAAAGAGTCCCTTGTGCTACAAGGCGAGAAGTTTTGTAGCAAAATGCTAGTCGGGCAGAAGGAACTGGCTTGGAACACACTGTTTACTGGAGAAAACAAAAGCATCAGTCCAGCCGCATCAAAAGAAAGGTACAAACATGAACAAAAGATAGGAGCTGTCAGGAATTATCGTTCATGCACACAACAATAGGGAGGAAGTCCAACGGCTCTTTAGGTTTGTGTTTAAAAGGGCAGCAGCACTAAACGTGGGAGGCTGGGCAATGGAAAATTCACTATTAATAAAGTTACACAGAAGAAAACACTGGGGTGAACAATGCTGATTTATCCCACTGAGAGGGAGAAACAGGACCTCGCTGGCATCTTACGGCCCATTACCGATTCTCGATTATTAAAAGTGATTTGTCTTTATGCATGAAACAGTTTTGAAAGCCCTCCTGGGAAACATGATTCTGTCTTGGAAGAGTAACAATTCTCTACCGCCCTGGGCTCACCTCTCATTACACCCCAGCCTCGCTCGGGGGCCAGAGCACATCCTACAAAAGGCACGTCTGCAAGAGGGCTGAGGTTTTGCTTCTTGTACAAGTGAAGGAGTAAGAAAGAGACTCTAGTAGCCTGGCTGCCTAAATCTCTGTTCAAACAATTATTTTGGTATGACTGGGATTTGATTGCAACATCAGTGCCATGCTGGGTCCGCTTAGGTGGGTTTTCAGTTATTTGACATCTGAATACATAACCTTATGATACTGGTGTTGTGCATGCAATGGAGGAAATGGCAGCAAAGACAAACTCGTAGCTTTAGGCGCTAGCATTTGCTGCAGAGCTGACGAGGATGGCCTCACCTGGTTCTTCAATTAGAGGGCACACCTTGAGAACAGCAAATGAAACCTAGCAACACAACAGGACACGTCTCCGAGCAATGGCAAAGGGCAGAAGCAAAAGCGAATCAAGAATCAAACACCTTAGGGCTTGGAGGTGGGAAACCTTCAAAAGGAGAGGTAACACAAGACAGATGTCTGCCAAGAATGACTGCATTAAGCCTGCTCGCTCAAGCTATGTCAGCAAACACCGGAAGCTTTCTGGGCTTTGAATGCAGGCTTTGACGGAGATAAACCTATAACAAACAGAGAAAGCCAATAGAGTTAAGAACCCACAGATGGCAACATCTTTCAGGAGGAGGGAAAGAAATGGGAGGAGATGCTGACTCCGTTCCAACGGCATGGCAATAGCATGCCCTTGGGAGAAGGGGATGGATAGCTGGTTATTAGCTCTTACGAGCACAGAGTCAGAAGTACGGCTCAAATGCTTGCTACGATAGCAAAGGCATTCACAGCTTCTCACCCCTACTGCTACCACGTTAGATCAATCACTTCCCAGACTGGACTGATGTTCGCTGCCATTTAGTAAGCTCTGGTTGCTCAAATGAAATGAGTCGGTGGTTTCAGTCCAAGCCAAATTCCTAGAGGACTGGGACTTCTTTCATTAAAAGCAGTCCCACTTTATGGACACTATCAGCAGCAGGCAGTGAGAGACGTGATGGGCCCTCAAGGTTGGACTCTCTCCCCAGTAGTTTCAAAGACTTTGTTGGAGCAATGCCTACAAGCTGGCATTATGGGCACCTAGCAGTTTTTACTATTTTACCAGCACAAAGCCACAACATTGCCTTAGTGACACTAGTGTTACTAGCTACAGAGGCACTTTCTTTATAAGCCCTATTTTTTTCAGGGCTTAAACCTCCTCCTTAACCCCTCACCCCACCCCCTCCAAAACAGCAAACCAAAAACATATTAACAACTATCCACAGGCTAAGAACTTTTTTTTGTTTCTATTAAAATGAGGGTATTTTTGGCAAGTTGGCTACTGATTATGGGCACTGCCTTATTTCCCTCTCATTATAGCAGCATGCGGTACAGCACCAGATAAATCTGCAGAAGCTTGTGATTTAGAAAGTCACAGACACACCAGGTTTATTTCAAGCAATTTACACATTGCCGCACTAACAGAATTGAGGGCTACTAATTTATGAGTTGTCCTGCTCATCCCCTTTCTTCAATGGGTGAAAAGAGAAGTGCTTCCAACTGGTCACAGAATCCTTGCACATCTGGATTAATGACTGATCACAACTCGGGCTTCAAGGCTTCAGCAGTGGCCTGCAGGAGTCGGAAGGAAAACACTCCCCCCTTTGACGTGCATTTACCTGGAGGTATTTGATTCTTCTCCCACCTTTTATTCTACAGCATCAGATTAGCTACCGCTGGGAACGTGTCACAAGATGGCATGAATCAATGCTCTTCGGCGGTACAGAGCATCCTCTTTCTAGAGGTTTCACTGGTGGACCCTGTGCTGGGAGCTCTGAGCAACTTCAGGGGTGGCAGAAAATCAGTGGCAGGGACTGTGGTAGGACTGCCCCTTTCTACACCAGGAGGCACCTCTCAAAGACCCATTCCCTCAGACCTTGGTGATATTTGGTCTGCCACATTCTCTGGTTGTGACAGTTTAGATTAAAACAGGTGGAAGAAAGGCCCATGCAGTGCAAGCAAACTGATGGTCTCCTGGCTTTCAACTATTTTTTTAGACATATCTGAGTTTCATAATCTGTTTCTTAAGTACAGCAGAGGAGCAGTCAGTTCAGAAGTTTTTCTTGGCCACATGAATATACAGAGCCAAGGGAATTGGTTGACATGGGCCTGGAATCATTACAGATGCCAGAGACATAGGGGAAGGGGAACATGGAAAGAGGAAGGGAGGGGTGGCCGGGAAGTGAGAGATGAGTAAGATATTTGCATCAAATAAGTTAAACAATAATCATCAACCCCTGTGTAGTTGGTGATTCATCTCCCAAATCCTCCATTATTGACACTGCACAACTGGCACAGCGAGTGCCTGGAAGCGGACACTGCCAAAAATGCCAAACCTCTTCCCACCATTAAGTCCCTTTTTCCTCCTGGAAAGCCATTTCCCATTGGCTAATGGCTGCCCTGCTAGGTTATATTTTTTTCAGAAAGCTGAAGTCTGCACAACTAGGAAAAACACTGCTGGATTAAGAGCATTGTGAAGGTGTGTATATACATGGAAGATAACTCATTAACAGCTTTTATTAGGCATATGTATGTGAACTGCATTCCTCAAATGAATGGCAGTTTACCAAGCGTAACTGTTAAAAGAGGTTCTGGTTGGTCCACTAACCTGCCTCTGAGACAGCGTTAGAGCTACCGAGGAGGGTAAAGAAGTACTTTCATTGCAATATAGATGATTCACTATCTATACCCAGCTGTAGTTTTTCTACCGCATTAAACATACTTCTGAGCACAAAATGAATAGATACAGGAGTAAGGAATGTGTTCTCCACTTCCATGACACTAATAACACTGTAGACTGGACTACACCTTATTCAGAGGAAGGACAGGTAGACTAGTGAACCATTGGGCTGATCCAGTAGAGCTAAAATTTGCCAGGCATCAGGTAAAAGGATGGTTACTTGTCAGACCCATACAAAGTCTTTTTCATTACAACAGATGTTGTTTAATTGGGTTTAATTGATTCTTCAGGTTAAACCTGAACTAGTCACAGATTCACAGAAGTTTAGGGCTGGAAGGGACCTTGTGAGGTCATCAGGTCCAAACCCCCTGGCTCTGGCTAGGAAAGACTGCTGGGGTCAAATAACCCCTGCAAGGTGTGTGTCCAGCCTCCTCTTGAAGATCTCCTGGGTAGATGCCTGCACCACCCCTGCTGAGTCTATTCCAGAGTCTGGTCTCACGAACTGTGAAGAAGTATTTCCTTATATCTAGTCTGAAACCTTCTTCTAGGAGTTTATGACCATTGCTTCTGGTTTTTCTCTGGGGTGCTCTGGTGAATAGTTGTTCGCCTAGCCCCTGACGCTCTCCCTGATATATTTGTAAGCTGCCACCAAATCCCCCCCACAAAGCCTTCTCTTTTCTAGGCTGAACAGTCCCATATCTGCCAGACTTTCCTCATATGGCTTGCTCTTTGGGCCTCTAATCATACAAGTGGCTCTTCTCTGGACTCTTTCAAGCTTATCCACATCCTTCCTGAAGTGTGGCACCCAGAACTGGATGCAGTACTCCAGCTGCAGCCTCACCAATGCCAAGTAGAGCGGGAGAAGAACTTAATTAGTTTGTTAGAAATGCATTGCTTGATGCATGCCAGCGTATTGTTTGCTTTGCTAACTGTAGCATCACACTAGTGGCTCATTCATTTTATGGTCAATTATGACCCCCAGGTCCCTTTGGATGTGGTGCTAGCTAGCCCGTAAGTTTGTTGTGGATTTTTCCTCCCCAGATGGAGCACTTCACAATTCTCAGTGTTGAACAGCATCTGGTTCTGTTCGGCCTATCTAACTAAGCTGTCTAGCTCTGCCTGGATTGTCAGCCTACCCTGATGTGTGGTCACAATTCCCCAAAGCTTAGTGTCATCGGCAAACTTTGCCCATGTGCTTTTCACCCCCACTCCAGATCATCGATGCAGATGTTGAAAAGCACTGGTCGAAGTACCGAACCCTGAGGGACCCCACTGGCTACCTTCCGCCAGGGCAACACAGATCTGTCTATTAGTACTCACGGGTCCGAACCCACAGCCAGTTTCCCACCTATCTGACCACTGAGTTGTTGAACCCATAGTCCCCTAGTTTTACTTTAAGAGTCTTGTGGGGCACCAAGTCAAAGGCCTTCCTAAAGTTCAAGTAAATGACGTTGACCTTATCTCCCTTAACCAGGTGGCAAGTAACCTAGTCTCTACCAGGTTGTTGGTAAAGAGAGCTATAAACTGAAACGAGAAAGTTAATTCAGAAGGATCAGAAGCTGCTATGCCTGGCAATTCCTGTGTTGTTGAGTGTCTTGGTTGCTCACATTCCAATGAGAAGATATTTCAATCCCCCCCCTCCTCAGACTTGCAGCAACTTTGACCGTCGGTTCAAAGCAAACTATTTCCAGGATGTTAAGTTCACAGAGAAGCAGGCTTTCTTCTCAAACTTCACACCCATACTCACAGGACTGCAGTGAGTTGAAGTGTCATCTCTGGTGCTAAAGCAGCATCTTCTGTCACAGGAGAAAAATGGAGTTTAAAGTAAAACGTACATATCATTAATTCAGCAAAGCTAGAGATGGAGCTAACAGCAGCCTGCCATCTGCTCTGCTTCCATTTAGTGGTGCACTTTCAATCCTGCCATTCAATGTGTCTTTAGAAAAAGATTACTGGTTAGGTCTGGATTGATGACCTCCAGGATGCGGTCATCTGCGCCCGGGAAGGAAAACAACATGCTGGTTAGGACACTCACTTTAATTGGCAGCATCAGAGGATGATCTAGAAATGGCAGTGGAGACTACTGCTTTACAAGTGCTAACTCAGCTCTGTAAGACCTGCCAAATAGCTTGCACTTCCCATCTGCCAGCAGGTAGCACTTTTTATTGCCCACATGCAAGTACTCTCTAAACATACAAGCTCGCCTCCCTACCACCACAAAGTAAGTCTTTTAAACCCACAGAACAGAAGATTCCAATCTAAAACTTTGCTGTCCAGGGCACGGCTCCTTTATAGCATCTGCCTCTGTTCTACACTATAGCACTAGGTACCTAGTACAATTCCCACTTCCCTTATAGACAGGGCAAAGTTAACATGCCACTGTCAGTTAGAAGTCAAAATCCCAACAGAGCTGTTGACTTGGTTCCTACTAGCAACGTAAGTCAATAGCAGAGCCACATTATCATCACCATCCTTTCACAACATATCTGCCATGCTAGACTCCTTCCAGCTCTGTAGAGTCTCCCAGACTATACAAAACCCAATATTTTAAGTATTATTTAGGCAATACACTGTCTAGAGCTTGTAAACATGAAATCCTAAAAAATCTTACATGTCTGCTGATCTATTAATCTTCTTTCCATAACCCAGAGGGAATGGATGGGAGAGATTACACTGAGATAAGGATTGTCAGAGATCAACTGGAAAAAGCTGATCTATAGAACCTGAAAAAAAAAAAAATCAGGATTTAATGCAGTTAAAAAAAAAAAAATTTAGATAGAACTACTGACCTCACAAAAATGGTATTTCTCCAAACAGCTGGTGGAGTTTAAATTATTCTTCCCACCTACATCAAACAGTATTTTACTGGTTTGTTGGCTGACCCTGCACAGGTCACTCCTACTATATATTTACCTTCTTTGTGATACTCTCTCTCACTTGAAGATTGCTGAATGATAAGGGTTTATATAAAAGACCTAAGTGTGGGTGAAATTTAAGAAACTGGAATGATCTTGAAAGAAATGGAATTCTAGACATCTCAGCTGTCAACTGCAGCAGGATTTATACAAGCAGAGAAGTCCCTAAAAAGTGACAATCAATGTTATGTCCAAATTAATTAAAAAACCCCCCCAGAAGCTTGAGGTTAAAGATGTTTCCATGATTTCATTTAAATCCTATGGAGAAATGTATTAAACCTTCTTTGGCAGTCCGTGCCACCAAGATAGCACAAAATTGAAGATGAAATTACGTATTTGTTTTCCACTGGTCAAGCTGAGGGCAATACAAAAACCCCACAGAATACTCCACAAGATTTGAGTTTTTCCATTTTTATAATCAAGTTTTAGCAACATGGGTAAGAAGGCTTATACAATAAAATTATCAACTGACAGCATCCTTTTTGCAACAGTGGGGGCAAGCAGTAACTGTAATGCACACTTCACAGTTTGTATCACCATCTACCACACAGATACAGACATGCCACAGCTTTTATGTCTCGACTACTTTTTGACAATCTGGTATCCAAGCTCACTCCATGGTGATGGGACAGTTTCTCTCTGCAGCTCTCTCCAAATGGTGCATTCTGAGTTCACATCTACAGTGTAAGACATCTAGACAGTACAGGTTCTGCATAGGAATCTCCATCTCTGCAAAAGACTAGTAAGACTGACTAGATTTCACTTTAACAAAGCTTCAATGCTTTTAACACTTGATCACAGAACCAGAAACGTACATGGGTATGCACAAAGGTTACAGATGTGAGTATCACTGAGGGAAAAAGGAGCCTGCATTTATACATGTAGATTGTTACTCACATCTCAGCTATGCCTGTGCGCAGAAACATTGATCAGACCTCTGCTTTGGTTTCTTTGAAGCAGAGTGAGTAAGTGTTGGGGGAGACTGAGTCACAGGGAAGCAGCCTTTAAAAGACTGTCTGGGATGCAAGGGAACAACACTGGTATGTCCCCCCTGTACTTGGTTTAAACTAGACTTCCAACAGGGAGAAGAACCCCATGCCATATCAGCATTGTTAATGCCATAAAGCTAAAGTTTACAAGCTGACATCATACACTGCTTCCCCGCAGCACAGTGACCAGTTATTCCTGAAAAGAGAAAGAGAAACTCCTTTTCACGAAGGTCACAGTCCCATGTGCACATAGACAGAATGGCTGCACACAACCCTGCTCGCTCCCTTAATGGGAGTTGTGGTCCATTTGGGGGGAAAAAGAGTCTTGTCATTTTGTACTGAGGGAATAAGAGTGATCCCCTCCCTCATTTACAAGGACAGTGCCTTCAATTAGTTCAGCCTGGAAACCCAGGTCAAGGTCCATTGCACTTGTCATTGCTTTGCTTTTTTCACTATGGTGCCAACAGCAGAGATGACTGTAGTTTTGGATCCACTGGCACTGGTCGTTACTGTGACAACAGCAGGCAGTGTTGCGGTGGTGGTGAGGATGGTGGGCTGAGCTATTGTTGTTACTGGTATGGCTGAGTCCCACTTGCTCTTCCTTTTCTGCGCGTCTGTGCATTTGGTTAAAACAGAAAGGTAAGTGTTACTGTTAACTGGCAGGGATCTTTTAATGCCACCTTCCTCCCCACATCCTGCCTATTTCCTCACTTCTTCTTGGAGCAAAATGTCACTTTAGATCAGATGCACTAGGAAAAGCCCAAACGGAACTTTAAAACCTGGAGAGCAAAATTAAGGCATCTACACTTGACCTCTGACCTCCAGTCACGTGACAGATTCACTCACTGCCCAAATTATGTTTGCTTTCTGATAAAACACAACGATCCCCCCAGTGCACTAATACCAGGGTATGGGGCAAAGAACTACTTACTTGGAGATCTTATCACACTTCACATTTTAAGAGTCATTCTCCAGATTGCAACATGCTTTAAACTGCACCTTCTCTTCCCCACCTCCACTCATCTTTCCAAGGCTTTCAGGAAAGACCTGCCCTAACAGAGCCCAGCAAACACATACAGGAACACATTTCTTTAACCCTTGACAAATCTTCTAGGCAAGAAAATGCCAGGTCTTTATACCAGATGATTGATCAAGCTTCTCCCTAATCTCAGTGCCTCACTTCTACCAACCCCTGACAAACCTTTTTTTCCTGCAGACAAAAAAAGACAAGGAGAAGAAAGGGCACTTTTAGGGTTTTGATGTAGCACAAGCAATTCTAAAATTACAAAAAAAATACAAGTTTGAAGTACAACGTGCCTTTACCTCCAACAGCAGTGCTGGCTGTTGTGGTTGTAGTAGATGAAGCATTTGTTGTGGTACCCTTCTTAGTGCCAGTCACAAACTCAATCTAGAAAGGAGGAGGGGATAAAAGGAAAGAATAAGATGTTATCTATTTATATGTACCCTCCTCTTACCTTATTGTAAAACTCTCCTTTAGATCCAGAAGGTTGTGAGTTATGAACACATTTATTAGACTACTCCAGTTGACAATATTATGTGGGAGATGAATACACAGCCCTGAATTCAAGCTCTCTTAAGTATATCAAGAGTTATAACCACTATGACCTGAAATACTGAGATCTTTGAATAGATGCAGAGAATCATCACATTTCTGTATGCTCCACAGAAATCAAGTTTTTGTTCTTACTGGATAGAACAAGGACAGGTCTTGGTCAGTGTAAACATGTTCTTACAATTACATATTTCTTCAAGAAACACTAGGAAAATAAGAACTGTTCTAAAATGCATGTTCTTACATGCATGGTTGGAAGAGACTAGATCACAAAAACAGCTTGGTAACAAGAACTACAATAGCCTGTGATTATGGATGGAGATATGGTCAAAGGTGACTACTTCTGTGCAAAAAGCAGAACAAGAGATAATCAAAAGAAATGGCTAACAATGTTAGCCATCTGATATACCAGTTGCCTGTAAAGCACTCTACAAGTGTGAAGGGGAGAGAATCTCATCAAACCTTTGGATGGGATTTCTTAAGGCCAGCCACTAATCCAAGTGTATTACTCTTGGGAAAATAAAAATCTTCCAATACGTGGGGCATGTGGATGTTCTTAGTGATTCAATTTCCTGTCATGATACTTGCAGATATAGATAAGTTGAGATGGGTCTCAATATTTTTGGAATGTGATAACAGCAAATAGCAATTTTAGAAAGAGAGAATAGAATTCAGTTACTCAGTCACAATATGAAATGGGAGGGAAATTAATTTAAATCAGGTTATGTGACCGAGGCAAAATGTCAAGGACTATGGAGATAATAGTTCTTTATCCAGTATCTTGCCTCTATTTGGAATGAAAGGGGCAGTTTTGGGTGTTCCAATTCAAGACTAGTGACAAAACTGGCAGGAACTCAAGGGAATTAATGGCCCAAAGGAACTGACCTATAAGGAAAGGCTAAAAGCTAAATCTGCACATCTTGGTGAAGGCATGATTATGGGGAGGAATAAGCAATCATCTAAAAATATTCAGCAGTCCCTGGTTCATAAAGGAACAGGAAAGCGACAGAATGAAATTTAGTAAACAAGAAATTATGGCTAGAGATTAAACTTTGCATTTCCAGTTTCTGAATAGCTACCTTAGTGCGCTCCTTCTTAGCCTTTTCCAATTTGTCCATTTCAATCTTCTGGGCTTTGGCTAAAAAAGAGGTCAAAAGATTCAGCAAAATCTGTAAGTCTGCAACTCTACCATATTCCCCATCTCTGAAATGAAGAATATAAACCAGCAAAAATTGCTATAAATGTTTTTACTTTCCATCAAGTAACCGTTTTTTAAATTTTTACTGCCACCAATTCCGAATATCAAAACAATAATTTTAAGAGAGGGGTTTTCCAAACTGGCAGAACATCAAAGTCGTATATCTGTCTAATTAAAAGCAGAGCAATGCCTCATGGCAGGCATGTTCCGACTTTCTCTTCCTTCAAATGGATGTTGGATTAAAACAGGTGTTTAAAGTTCAGCATGATCCAGTAATAATTATGAGGTAACAGCATCGGAAGACCAGAAAGATGAATTACCTAGTGCTTCATAGTAGGAATCCTCTGACCATCCATGAGGGTCAAACATGTCCTAAAAGAAAAGTCATCTTTGGATTACGTTGGTATCTCAATAGGAAATACATAAATGGTTCAAATATGACTAATGTAAATCTTATACAAATGCACCTCAATGAAAAGATGTTCTGTGGGTAAGATCACTACCACTGTTCTTGCTTCTCCTTTTTATCCCAGTGATCCACAGAAAAGCTGGGAAAAATGACAGCGATGCTTATGGAAGCCACATGTTCTTCTGAAACGCCCTTCTTAAGCATGAATTGATAAACATCGTTTAAGATGTTCTGGTTGAAGGAGCCAGACATACACCTGTCTGGCTTCTCTGAGAAGTCTCTACTTGTAGCTTGGAACCATTAGCATAACTGTTATTTTCTAGCTGACAATTCAGCAATTTGCTTTATTTATCCTGGCTATGCCAGCTCCATGACAGACAGACTGTTTCTTCCCCCAGTGTGACATGAGCTACCCAAACTTGAGCTTTATGACAGGGCCCAGCGCATGCCCAGAAAATAAAGTTTTAGCTCCACCATTGCAAACCCTATGATTAGTTGCTCCAGCTGTGAAATTCAAAGTTCATATAGCAAGACTTCAGCTACGAGGTATTGCACAAAGCATGCTGTACTTTAACTCAACTATCTTGATCAACTCTCTTCACAAGTAGACCTGATTCAGGAAGAACTCTGCCCAAGAAAGGAGACAGAAGATTCACAGACCCATCCTGATTCTCTCATTAAATCTTTCACTCAACTTACTTTTGGATAGTTTGTCCCTAGTTCATCAATTGAACAAAACTGGATCAGCTTTTCATAGATGCTGAAATGGAAAAACTGCAGTTAGTTTTGCTTTCCTTGTTCCTCTTCTCAAATGTGATCATTTTGGATTTGCTGGCAAAGAAACAGACATTTCTATATATGGGGGCAGCCACAGAATTGCAGCCTGAAAAGTCACACTTTGAGGACCCTTAACCTCCAGCATAATTGGCACAACAAATTGCAAGCCACGGTCCTCCCCCATCTCTCCCAGGGATGGCTCAGTTCCCATCTCCCAGCCCAAAACAGAACTCTCATATCCACAGCTCCATGTTTACTGCTTTTAAAATCTGAGCCTAAAGGTTGGCTCACTCTCCTCTATACAAATCTCTGAAGTAACACGAACCTCGTTTCTACACAATATTTTTCTAAGTTGTCACCCGCTTCATGAGCAAGAGACCGTTGCTGCTTAAAATTCCATTTCCAAAATGATCTAAACATCAGGGAGGACGTGTCTTGGGATCTGTTCTCACATGGGGCTATAGCCTCAAGGGATAGCTCACCTGGGGTTGCGAAACTCCTTCTTCCTCTGAATGATGTAGTTCATGTCCATGCCCTCTTTCATCTTTCTTTCATACAGCTTCTGAATTTTGTCCTAGGTAAGAGGACAAAAGAGTTAAGAACCACTGCAAGACAAAAAGGTACCACAACAGCTGGAGAGATGACACGTACATACAGGTGAAGAGAAAAACCAACCAAGCCTCAAAACAGCCGGGGCTTGGAAGAATAATTGTTCAGAGACTCAAAAGTTCTCAAACTTAACCAAGTTAGTACAGAAGGGACCATCTCACTGCAAAGATCACCCCCCCCCCC
>NW_017728964.1:13911788-13923354 GCF_001723915.1 Gavialis gangeticus
ACTGCAAAGATCACCCCCCCCCCCCGCAAATAACCCACTATCACCACATATGTGAAACTCTTAAATGAGCAATGATGTTTATTCAAGGAGGTGATGTCTCCTCCTTACTTCAGTGGGTCACTTAAATCTCTTTGCAGCAGTGACTATGGGAGAAAGAGGAAGACAAGTGCACAATGGGAAAGAGGGAGGTCTGTAGAGGTCTCTGTGTTCAGCAGACCAGGACTGCAGCTTGAAAAGATGCTCTATTTCCCCATCATTCAAGAAAGATGGGTGTCAGAGAAAATGGAAGTGAAATATTCCCCCCCATAGTCTCAGAAGTTTCAGCTAAAATAGCTCTCTCAAAAGGCATCAGGGGAACCAGAAGTAATTTTTTTTTTTTTTTTTTTTTAACAACCATCAGGCAAGTATGCTGGCCTGATGAAGTGCTTTTAAAGTAAGGAGGTGGTTTGATGTGGGTGTGGATTAGTGATATATTTAACAAGTTCAATTTTCACCCTCAGATCCCCTAGAAGAACCAAAATGATCCCATGTGACTATGCCCAGTCCTGCTATCCAACTTAGGAAAGGGACACGGGAACAAAGGCTGGAGGGGTGAAGACACACAACTGGAAGTGGGCAGAAGTCCCTGAATGCACGAGTTCAGTAGCCTTCCTTATAACCATGGCTACTTGGAGTGACTTATGAAGCTGGGGCTAAGCAACTCAATGAGATTCAGAGTTCACACAAAATTTGCCTTACTAGGTTACTGAGAGATTTGGTGAGATCCCAGGGGACTGATTTGGTAATCAAAGCAGCCACCAGTGCTCTGCCTGAAAGCCCCTGAAACATAAATCATGCAGGTACTGGGAGGAGTTAAAACTAGGGGGCACCAAGATGTAGGTTGATATCAACAGCTCTGGCTCGGCATATAGCATTTGTTCTAAACAGCATAGTCAACTCTTATCCATTTGGGTCTCAGACATGCAACTAGACAGAACTGTTGCTGGGCTACGCAGAGACATGGCTCACTGCCAGGCTTGTGAAATGCGAGGCAGGGAGAGCCGATTTCTGCTGGAAATCTGACTAAGTCGTCCTGTTCATACAGTGTTATCTGCAGGCACTGTCAGTGCTGCCCACTGCCAGCCAAACGTTCTCGATAACTGCACACTTGCAAACAAGTCTTTGGCCACAGGTAGAGCTGATTAGGCGAAAGCAACTACCTCTGCTGGAATCATGCAGCTGCACAATACTGGGAATACTCCAATAAACCAAAAATCCCTTGGGAAAGACAACTGAAAGAGATGCAGGCGGGAAATGCTGAACACAGTCTACTGTCAAGGACATTGCTGATGTGAAGCAAAGAACTGCATGCATTTTGTTCATCGTGGTAGCAATATTAAGGGAGGAAGCAGGGAGCTACCTAGATAGAAAGAAGAAGTACTTTTGACCCTGTACAAACTGGGAAAGATATTGTTAAGTTTTAAACAGCAACTGGTATTTGAATCTTGCTTCTAAAGTGAATTTATTTGGGACACAAGCACTTTGAGAAGCAACATATGTGGCTGTTACAGGAAGCAATAGTCAGAAGCCCAGTTTTTGGCTGAAACCCAAGACTGATGCAGGGCAGCAAGATTATATTTCTTTCTCTGCAATCCACTTTCCCAAGGACCTTTAGCTTCCCAGTATCCCTCCTGTATGTAAAACAGGGAAAACCTGTGCAGCACAAGTTCATGAGTGGGGTACAAGTTTGCTGCTGGACATAAACACCCTTGTATGCAAAAATCAACCATATTCTAGTAACATCAGCTCAGAAACTGATAATTACTCAATAAAAGCTGATCCTTTAAGCTGAATTGGTCTCAGGCCTTCCAAAATACATCCATAAAGTTCATAAAGAGCAACACTCCATTTACACATCTGATGGATACCCTGCTGTTTTGGAAGTAACAATTTCAGCAGGCACTGAAAATTCAGACCCTTAAGTCAGAAGCACTGAAAGACCTTTGATAATGGAAAGCATTTCACATTTAGAGCTTGGAACTTCCAAAAAGCAAGGAACTAAGGAGCCACTTTTAAAGTAGGAAAGAAACTCCAATTTGCACAGAGCGTTACAAGATACAGCATGTCGGGGGAACTACTTCAACAAGGCAGGCAGCACCAATACAATAAAAGCCCCAAGGCAGTTTATTTCTGAATCTCCAAAATATTATCTTCCACTTCATCTCTGCCCTGGAAGAATGCCCGGTGTATTTAGTTGTACAGCTTGCAAAATGCAGTTTGATCAGCTTGTAAAAGGATCGGGACTCCTTACTTAAAGGGTTCAAGATTCTCCTGCAAACTCTGTCCTGTGAGAAAGGGAACATGTCTGTATTAAATCACTGTACCTTTGCATCAGTTTCTGCATTCCTCGGATCTATGCACTCTTGCTAATTTACTGATTTCAGGCCATTAAAGTCTCACTCAACAAAACATAACTCAAGGGCGTGTCCAGGTACAGCACACAAAAGCCGGAGGGTGCAGTCTGTGTGGTGATTCACAGCGACCTGCTACCTGTTGCAGGTTAGGCAACTATCTTATGGACTTTTCCCCACCACGCTGCTTTACCCCTGGGCTAGCAAAAAGCCTCAGCTGAAAGAGAAACATATTACAGAATGGCAGGAAAGAGCAGCTCTCTGCTTTCTTCATTTAATTTCCACCAATCTGTAGTATATAGAAATGGGGATCTCTGAAGTGATAATAGGGACACTTCTCTATCAAGTCCTGGGATCGGGAGATAAAAATGTAAAGGGGCTGCTACAGAGATCTCCTAGAAGCATATCCAAGCCAAGAACTATCACCAAAAAATAACCTGAATTGTCCCTTTCTGCTCTGGAGCAGACAGCCCCTCTGTCTGTCGCTTAAAGAAAAAGTTGTACTAGTTCCAAATGCACCAAGTCACCATTCACCACACTGGGAACAGCCAGACAATTGTATGCATTCCCCCAAATGCCTACTAAGTTGAGCCTCGCTTCTGCCTCAGAAAGGAAGCACTGTTTCAGCTTGGTTCAAAATGGATGGACAGCCACTTATGACATCCTATATGACATTTAGCTAGCCCTCAGCAAGCCAATTTTTTTATCTAGAACAGTGGTTCCCAACCTGTGGTATGTGTACCACCAGTGGTATGCAGATAACCTGTCAGTGGTATGTGTTAATAGTTTTATTATAAGTATTTTATATGACAAAAATGTGCTGGTGGTACTTGAGGGTGAACTGAAAAATTTAGGGTTGTATCTTTTTGAATTGGTGGTGTGCAATCTGTCAGTTTGGGAACCACCGATCTAGAACGTACACCGAGCGGAGACTGCAAGCAGTTCTGCTACCCTGACGCTTCTACCGCACTGAGAAAGACCTGCGACTCGGCTAATGCTGCAAATCACAGCCTTCTGTAGGACTCAAAGATGACTAGTTCCTACCGCCACTAAGAAACTCTGCCATCCCTATTCAAAGGATTCCTAGTATTAAAAGGCAGACCTCTGACATGCTAATTCCAGGGATTGGACCTGGACAGGATTTTAAAACCTGATGGGAAAAAATAGTATCTGGATCACTAGAGCTAGGCTGGTATTTAACATCCTCAGCATTCATCTGTATCTTTCTATGCTTGCATCACTAATTCCCCTGAATGTTTATCACCCAGAGAAATATGTAGGTGGAGAAGGAATCCAGCCAGTGCAGCCTCAGTCATTTCAAACTGTATAAAGAGTCTCAGTTTCATGCAGAAAAACAATGAGTTGATGCTGCCCTACAGAGCTCAATTTGCTGAGGTAAGATAGCAGCTTTCATTCTTTATAGTAAACACTGGAGCATGGAGGGCCGTTTCAGTGCATAAAACAATGAGACAGGCAAGGGGGCTGATGCTCGGTTACTCTGAGCTTACCCACGGCTCTCAAAACTGCTGGCTGACCTAAACGTATAGAAGAGGAGCTACCCTGATGCAATGTTAAAGCGTTTGAAACGTCAGCTTTAGGAGACAGGCCAGAAAGTTGTGTGCGAATACTGACGGGATATCGCCAAGGTGGAACCCATAAAAAAGTGGCAGTTTCTTGATTCAGAGCAACACCTGCTACTTCTGAATTCCAGTTTTGCAATAAGCAAAAACAGGCTGTAGTTCTTGCCTCCTCCCATACCCTGGATTGTTATTCTTCAGGTGGTTCTGGAAGCTGGCCAAAACAACACAATACCCTATGAACAGCACCTAAGGTGATAACATGATCCTGTTTTATATTTGCCAAATGTCACTTTGCCCAGTGCTGGCGTGTTAGCACAGAGTTCATGCAAAAAGGTGGCAATTAGTGCTTAGGAGTCTTGATGCTGGATCTGAGGTCAATATTGACCAGACAATCCAAGAACGGCGAGGTGCAGATTCCTGGAGAATTGAAAAAAAAAAATCTTCCTGATACAAACCCTTAGAACCTCAGACCACCTAGAAGAGCTCAGACCTACCTGCAGTTGGTTGGAACATCTGCCTGGGGGCTCTGGAGGGATTTTTATCTCATCAGGAGACATGTTCCTTACTCTCTCGGAGAAGGAGGCTGGAAAAAACAAATGGGGAATGAGATCTGTTCCTCTGTAAGTGGTTTTAAATTAACACAAGCTTTGAAAACTCATTTTACTTTTTCGCTGCTGCTGTTATGCCATTTTGTGGCTGCAGGAGAGGCTTAAACAGGGATGTACTTGAGATGATTTGGCAGGCCTGTGCCAAAGGCTCAGAACTTGAGGGGCTTTTCCAAATGAGGCTGGAGAACATTAGCAGAGCTGTGGGAAATCTGCAGCACTTGCAAGCACCTTATGCTGTGGCTGATGATAACCAATATTTAACCCTTCTCCTTCACCAGTACTTAGAATAGCGTTTTGCAAAACTTGGATTTTTCCAACTTTACCTACTCTCCACTCCACGCACAGAACTTGCAGTTTGCCTTTGATTATTAAAGAAAGCACAAATGGCCCTGCCTGCACAGGAGCACACATTGCACAGGGGGTGTTATGTTACTCCAGCCCTGTGCACCTTATCTCTGAAAACTGCCCAGTTTGGAAATAATCAAATTGGGACCCTGCTTTCAGGACAGCCTGCTTGCATAGAAACATGTGCACTGCACTGAACAAGATCAGTTCCCCTCCAAAGCTGCCACAGATAGTCACTGGAAATGGCATTCCCTCCCCCAAAGTCAGTGTTTTCTTAACAGATGCTCTGATCTTTACTTGTGCAGTGGATCTGTCACTAGAAGGAATGGTTTGTCCTGTGGGGCTGAGGACAGAGCAGTACAGGTTGACAGGGCTCTTCAGCCAGGTTTTGCTGCTGGTGTTACCATCACTGTGGTATCTGGATGCTACAGTCTGCTCAAGTCACTGAGTTCAAAATACCACTATGAAAAAGGGACACAATCCTCTCCTGCTTGTACCTTTACCACACAGCTAAGAAGCAAGGATTGAAATTGGATGGGAAAGCATGGGCAAAGGGGTGTCACGTTATGTGTTTCGACAACAGCCAAGTTCATGCTTAAATCTGAAATCTCCTAATGAAACACCTACCACCCGCACCACATCACCCTTGAAGCAGTTATGATTCCACAGCTATGTATTCCCAAGTAGAAGCCAACTGAGCTGCAGCTCCAAAATATCCCAGCTAAATCCCCTTTGACTGAAGCCCAGAAGGGCCCCCCAAAGGCAGACACTTTCCATCCAAGTATATACAGCTTGTATTAGAAAGCAAGATAGTAGGCTATCACATCTCTGCAGATAATTAACACTACACTTGTTCAATGTTGCTCTACTTCCTTGTTCTTTTATTAAGAGCATAAAGCAACAAGGACAATAGCCCTTGGGGATGTGGAACTGGCAGGCGACCACTCATTCTGTTTGATCAGGAAGTTATGGAGAGTTAAATTCTTTGGCAGTTCCTAGTCACAAACAAAAAGTGATCTTTTGCATTTGCTAAAAGTGTGCCTCTGTGGAGAAGGGAAAAGTTGCCAGAGTGTGTACAGAAAGGCAGTCATACTCCAGGGCTTCTTGACAACAAGGCCAACATTTGTTATAGTAGACAGCTGCTGGTGGGATGGGGAGGTCTTTAACTTAATTAGAATTTCAGAAATGCAGAAAAATAAGAGTGCATAAAAACTCTGAGTGATAAAAAGGAGATGAGGTTCTGGAAGTGGTGAAACAGATGAACAGCTTCAAAGAAAACATTCACATTTACTGGCAGAGTGATTACAAGAGCAAGGAAGTTACCCAGGTAAACCTAGGCTTAAAAGGCAAAGGATCCAAACTAAATTCAGACACAGTCTTGAAATCTCTGGCTTTTACTCCTCTGCAGAGGACTAAAGGCTCTGGTTCGACTCCCAAGTCTAACTGGAGATGTCTCAGGAACTCGGGTGAGTAGCTAGGATGAAAATCCCTGAAATAAGGACGGTTTGGAAGGTACAAATCAAGGGAGGAAACATGCTGGGCTTATGCTGAGAAAGGGGATATTTGGACCCAAAGTAATTCAGATCCACTGTGAATGAGTGATGAGCAATTACTTCAAGGAGATAGGAGGTCTAACTTGAAAAAACAAACTAACAGCAAAAACACCCAGGTGTCTCCAGGCATATTAGCAATTCCAGAATAACCACAGATACATGGAAGGTCTTGGAACAACTCGCTTACAAGCAGCAATGAAGACCACTGACTGCAAACTATAAATCCGATCAGTGAGCTGGATGTGCTGATGTAGGGAAACAAGTGATCTACAGGTCAGTTCAGAGAATCTAAGGAAGTGCCTCGGAGGCACTACCTTCTTCCCATCTCTTTCCCAGCCCAAACCAGGATTATCCTCACATTTCAGAACTCTTGCATGGAAAAAAAAAAAATCAGCCCCAAAACCTTATTTAAGGTCTTATTTGTTTGGGCCTTTTAATGCATGTTTTAAACAATGAAACAATGCAGAGACCTTTAGAAATGAAATCTAAGGGCTCTGTTTTCTTCATCACTTTCTATGCCTGCAGATGTGAATGTGCCTTGGTAACTGATGCCATGGTGAGTCCTCACAGAAAGCATCCAGATGCTTTGTGCATCCTGGTATCCCTGCAACGATCAAAAGCTTTACTTTATGCAGATCAGAGGAAAGTGACACTAGTTGCATGCCCAGTCAGGGGTTGCAATCTGCTGGCTCCTGGCCCAAAGGACTTCCATGTGTGGAGAGCACAGGAAGTTGGCTATTGATATGATGAATCATTTCAGGCACACCCAAATTATGGCTAGCAGTTTAAGTATATAGCTGTACCTGGCAGCTATGGATCTGATCTGGATGAGAAAAATTCATGAGGAATGGTTCTTAAGACGTGAATGATTCAAGTTGGTTTTTGAACTGGGCTTTGAAGCCTGTCCCACAGGTATCACTAGATGAGCAAATAAAAGTACCTCTCCTTTCTGAGAATGGATTGCTGGCCAACGTGGCCAAGTCTGTGGATGTTCCTTGACAGATTCACTTAAGCAGTTTAAAATTCAGTTCATGAGGCTACAGCTCAGGTAGCTTTTATGGATACCTACTGCTTTTGGGGTAGTCACTGCAATGTACAGGTTTCCCTCGCTTTATGTAGGTTATGTACGAATTCGCTCTTATGCGATGACCCTTTTTATACCAAAAATTCGTTATATGCAAAATAAATTCACTCTTATGCAATCGGTGTGGTGGCATCCCGCAGTCAGCTGCTTTGTGCAGTGCAATGTGGGAGTGACACGCACCAAAATATAGTCTCCTGTATGGATCTATGGTTCTTGCTTGTTGACTGCCACACGTGTTTCTGTACTTGCCATCCCCATTATGGTAACATTCACCACCACCCTGTGCTTGTGTGTACTGTCTCCTGCTGCTGAGTACCAAAATTGCCTTGTAAAAATAGTAGAAGTGGGTTTGGGGGTCAGTACAGTTGAGGTCTTGGAATGCATCCCTATTTGTTACATTATAAAGTGGGCTCCCTTTATGCGAATTTGAGTTATGCGCCATTTTCCAGGAATGTATGTACAGCATAAAATGAGGGAAACTTGTACCCAAGTAAGGGTAAAAATGATTTCAGATGGAATTATTTTTGTTCTCCAAAGAGGAAGGTGATCAGGATTTTTGTAAACAGGATGGTTCAGACATCAGAACTCAATAGGAATAGTCATTTCCCAGAGCTCCTGATTAAAGAGCACATCTAATCAAAGATTATGTTATTGGTCTGCTAGTTATCCAGATGGACCTGGGGTGCGGTGGGGGGGGAGGTGTAGAAGGAGGTTGTTTGCTTTTTGGGTTTTTTTGCAGGCAACAAAGAGGCACAGCACAAAAAGAGGGAGGAAAGGAAAGAAGCTCTGGGAGCAGTGAGAGTTGCACGGGTGCAAACCCATCATTGCCCCCGCACCCTGAAGCCCCCCGTGACCCCCAGCAGCTGCGGAGCACCCCACTGACCCCCAGCACAGCCAGAGGTAAGAGGGGCCCATGGTGGGAGGGACATAGCCCAGCTGCGAGGCAGCTGAGTGGAGCCAAGGAGGGTCTCGTCCCACCCTACCCCCTAGGGAGCCACGCGACCGGAGCCCTGCGAACAGGATGTGCAAACAGGCGCGCTTCCGGGCCCAGCGCGTGAGTTAGTGTGGGAGTTCATGCAGGAGGGTGAGCGGCAGGGCCTGAGGCCCTGCCAGTGAGCCCTAGGGAAGCTAGTCCCATCAGTAGCCATCAGCAGCTGACCCACCAGTAGCACAATGTGGATGGGCACATGCCGCACCCCTCGCGGTCTGCGGCCCACCTCCCCGGGACCTCAAGGGCCTCCATCCAGACGGAGCCCATGGTTCTGGGCTCCATGCAGACAGAGCCCCTGGCTCTCGGCTGCAGCGGCTGCCTGGCACATTTCCAGGCTTCTGGGACCAGGAGCATGGCCACCTCCCCTTGCGAGGTTTGCTCCACTTTGGAGTCTCTGGGGTGCCAGACAAAGGAGCTCCAGGCCACAGTCCAGAGACTGCGTGCCATCAGGGATGGCAAGCAGGAGACAGACTCCTACCGCCAGGCCCTTCACCCCTTGGAGGCAGAGGGTAGATCAAGGTCACCTTCCAGGACAAGGGAGGACCTGGGGATCTCCCATACTGTCCAGCCAGAGGGTTGGACCAAGGTGGTCAAGGGCCCCAAGGCCTGCCGCACCAAGGTCCCCTCCCCTCCAGAGCTTTGCAACAGGTATGAACCTCTTGCAGTAGAGCCTGCAGAGATGCCAGCTCCTGCAGACCTGGAAGGATCACCCACCCCTACTCTCCCTAAATTGAAACACAGGGTGGTCGTCATGGGAGACTGCCTCCTGAGGGGGCAATCTGCTGCTCCGACCCCCTAGCCCAGGAGGTCTGCTACTTCCTGGGGGCCCACATCCGGGACATAGCAGAGAGGATCCCAAAGATTACCCGGCCCTCCAACCACTACCCTATGCTCCTTATCCAAGTGGGCATGAATGACACGGCTCGGAGCAATCCCAGCCAGGTCATGAGAGACTACAGGGCTCTGGGAGCGGGGCTTAGGAGGTTGGGGGTGCAGCTGGCCTTTTCCTCGCTCCTCCCGGTTGTGGGTCATGGGCTGAGGGAGAGATGGGTTGAGTTCCCCCGTGCGCCGCAAGGAGTGACCAGGAACAATGGTCACAAGCTGGCAGAGGGAAGGTTTAAGTTGGACATCAGGAGGCGCTACTTCACGGTCAGGGTGGCTAGGGTCTGGAACCAGCTTCCATGTGAGGTGCTGCAGGCTCCCACCCTGGGGGTTTTTAAGAGGAGGTTGGATGACCACCTTACTGGGGTCGTTTGACCCCAGTACTCTTTCCTGCCATGGCAGGGGGTCGGACTAGATGATCTGCTCAGGTCCCTTCCGACCCTAGAAACTATGAAACTATGAGTTGGTCAACCAAAGACTGCGGTGCTAGCGTTATCGTGAAGGCTTTGGCTTCCACGATCACAGTCTGCTCTTTGGTGAGAGAGGCAGTGGTCTGCTGGGGAGAGACTGCCTCCACCTCACTCCGCTGGGGAGGAGGCTCTACGCAGCCAGACTGGCTGACCTGCTCCACTGGGCTTTAACTAAGCCCACCGGGGGAGGGGGGGACTACTGCCACTGCTGAGCAACCTTTGTAAATCCAGCAGGCTAAAGCACTTAAGGGAACTCACCCCTACCCTAGTCCTGGATCGATTTGTAGGGAAGGCAGGGGCCCCCAATGGGACACTTACCTGCCTGTACACCAATGCCAGGAGCTTGGGGAAGAAACAGGAGGAACTTGTCCTCCTGCTAAACAAGAATGACTATGACTTCACCTGGTGGGACTCCACCTATGACTGGGCCACAGGTATATATGGCTATACCCTGTACAGGTGAGATCATACAGATAAAAGGGGTGGGGGTGTAGCTTTCTACATCAAGGACGCCCCTGCAAATTGATATTGGCACCCAGGAAGGACAACTGGAGTCACTCTGGGTTAAAATACATGGGGAATGGGGCACAGGGGACATCACGGTAGGAGTCTACTACAGACCTCCTAACCAGAAACAACAGCTGGACCAGGAATTTATCAGGGAACTGGCTAAGGCTGCATGCTCTCAGTGCATGGTTCCCATGGGAGACTTTAACTACCTGGACATCTCATGGGAACAGCACTCAGCAAAATGCAATTGGTCACAAAGCTTCCTCACGTCCGTGGACAAGCTCTACCTGACTCAAGAAGTCTATGGGCTGACAAGAGGTAAAGCGTTGCTGGACCTGGTATTGGCCAAAAGGGATGACCTAGTCAGCAACCTAAGAACCGATGGAAAGCTGGGTGACAGTGACCATGAGCTGATCACCTTTACTATCCATCACAAAGCTGGCAAGTCAGTCAGCAATACAGAAGTCCTCGACTTCACGAAAGCTGACTTTAACAAGCTCAAGAGGCTCATTGTCAAGGCCCTAAGGGACCATGACTTGACAGGAAGAAGAGTCCAAGAGGAGTGGTTGCTCCTAAAGGGAGCAATCCTGACAGCACAAGGGATGGCCATCCCATCTCCGAGGAAGGGTAGCAAAAGGGCACAGCAACCCCCTTGGCTCAGCAGGGAACTTGAGGACCTCCTATGCATCAAAAGAGAAACTTATAAAGGATGGAGAGCTGGAATTACCACCAAGGAGGAGTACTCAGCACTGGGTCGTACCTGCAGGGAGCAGATCAGGAAAGCCAAGGCTGCAACCAAGCTCCATTTGGCTTCACATATCAAGGATAACAAAAAGTCCTTTTTCAGATATGTAGAGAGTCAGAAAAGAAGCAAGGGTAACAACATTAGACCCCTGCTGAACCAAATAGGACAGCTGGTAACCGACACCCAGGAAGAGGCAAACCTGCTTAATGGGTACTTTGCATCAGTCTTTCATCAGTCCAGTGGGACCGCCCTGCTTAGCAAGACATGGGTCAGCCAGAGTGAGGGAGTATTTATACCCAGCATCAGTGTTGATCTCGTAAAGGATCACCTTGAGAGGCTGGACACCTTCAAGTCAGCTGGTCCTGACAGATTACACCCTAGAGTACTCAAGGAGCTGGGAGGCGTCAT
>NW_017728964.1:13928354-13929376 GCF_001723915.1 Gavialis gangeticus
AAAGAAGCAAGGGTAACAACATTAGACCCCTGCTGAACCAAATAGGACAGCTGGTAACCGACACCCAGGAAGAGGCAAACCTGCTTAATGGGTACTTTGCATCAGTCTTTCATCAGTCCAGTGGGACCGCCCTGCTTAGCAAGACATGGGTCAGCCAGAGTGAGGGAGTATTTATACCCAGCATCAGTGTTGATCTCGTAAAGGATCACCTTGAGAGGCTGGACACCTTCAAGTCAGCTGGTCCTGACAGATTACACCCTAGAGTACTCAAGGAGCTGGGAGGCGTCATAGCCCAACCATTGGCAAAAATATTTGAAAACTCGTGGTGCTCAGGTGAAGTACCTGAAGACTGGAAAAGGCCAATGTGGTACCCATCTTCGAGAAAGGGCGGAAAGTAGATCCCGGGAATTACAGGCCAATCAGCTTGACCTCAATCCCTGGTAAGATTTGGGAGAAAATTATCAAGGAGACCTTTCTGGATAAGCTAGCTGAGGGCAACAACATCCTGAGGGATAGCCACCACGGGTTTGTCGCAGGTAGGTCTTGCCTGACCAATCTCATCTCCTTCTATGACCAGGTGACCTATCACCTGGACAAGGGAGAAGAGATTGATGTCATCTATCTGGACTTTAAAAAAAGCCTTTGATCCGATGTCCCATGACCGCCTCATGGAAAAATTGGCCAACTGTGGCCTCGGCTACACCACAGTCTGATGGCTGGGAAATTGGCTCTGAGGTCGGACCCAGAAAGTAGTGGTTGATGGTAGCGACTCATGGCGCTCCGTGAAAGGAAAGCTATGCGTCCCTGCAACCCAACATTGGCACCCACAGTGGGTGACTTGAGACCCTCTGGGTTAAAATCCGTGGGGAACATGGCACAGGGGATACTATGGTGGGAGTCTACTACAGACCCCCCAACCCAGTAAGACCTTGACCAGGAGGTTCACCAGGGAATTGGCTAAGGCCACATGCTCCTGGTGCATGGTTGTCATGGGACACTTGAACTACCCAGACATCTCATGG
>NW_017728964.1:13934376-13935476 GCF_001723915.1 Gavialis gangeticus
AAGTGGTCGCAAAACTCTCTTGTGCGTGGATGACCTCTATCTGACGCAGGAGGTCTACGGGCCAACGAGAGGCAAGACGCTGCTCAACTTCGTACTAGCAACCGGGGACAACCTAATCAGCGACCTAACGATCAAAGGGAAGCTGGGTGACAGCGACCATGAGCTGATCATCTTCACCATGTGCTGTAAAAGCTGGCAAGTCACTCAGTAATACAGAAGTCCTTGACTTCAGGAAAGCTGACTTCGACAAGCTAAGGAGGCTTATCAGTGAGGCCCTCATGGGCCACAACCCAAAGGGGAGGGGAGTTCAGGATGAGTGGTTGCTCCTCAAGGAAGCAATCCTGGATGCACAAGCAAAGTCCATCCTGTCTCGGGGGAAAGGCAGCAAAAGGGCACAGCAGCCCCCTTGGCTCTCCAGGGAACTGGCGGACCTCCTGCATCTTACAAGGAAGACCTACAAAGGATGGAGGACTGGAACCACCACCAAGGAGGAATATTCTGCTCTAGTCCAGACCTGCAGAGAGCAAACCAGGAAAGCCAAGGCTGCGATGGAACTCCAGCTAGCTACAAATATCAAGGACAATAAAAAGTCCTTTTTTAGATATGCGGGGAGCAGGAGGAAAAGCAAGGGCAACACTGGACCCCTGCTAAACCAGATGGGACAACTGACGCCCATGAAAAAGCAAACTTGCTAAATGGGTACTTTGCGTCAATTTTTCACCTGTCCCATGGGACGGCCCTGCCCACTGTGGGTCAGGGAGGCCCAGATAAGGGAGATTCCTTGCCCTCCATTGAAGCTGACCTCATGAAGGAACACCTTGACAGGCTGGATACCTTCAAGTCAGCCGGCCCTGACAATTTACACCCCAGAGTACTCAGGGAACTGGCAAGCATCATAGCCCAGCCCCTGGCACGGATCTTTGAGAACTCCCGGTGCTCTGGTGTAGTGCCCAAAGACTGGAAAAGGCCAGTGTGGTACCCATCTTCAAGAAAGGGCAGAAAGTAGATCCCAGGAATTACAGGCCCATCAGTCTGACCTCTATCCCAGGGAAGGTCTTGGAAAAGATTATCAAAGAGGCCAACCTTAACAGACTGGCTGA
>NW_017728964.1:13935614-13935817 GCF_001723915.1 Gavialis gangeticus
AGGTTCTCCACCTTGGGAGGAAAAACCTGCACCATCCTTATAGGCTCAGCAGTGCTACACTGGTTAGCGCTACAGGTGAAAGGGAATGGGGGGGCAGGGGTGTGTCACGATTGACCACAAAATAAACATGAGCCTTCAATGTGATGCTGTGACTAGTAAAGTGAGCAAAACGCTGGCTTGCATCCATAGATCCTTCTCAAGCA
>NW_017728964.1:13936013-13938346 GCF_001723915.1 Gavialis gangeticus
ATGATCAGAGGTCAGGAAAACAGAACTTATAATGACAGGCTGACAGCCATGGGACTCTTCACCCTGGAAAAGCGCAGGCTCAGGGGTGATCTGGTGGCCACTTATAAATTATCGGGGTGCTCATCAGGATCTGGGGGAATGTCTGTTTACCAGAGCCCCCCAAGGGATGACAAGATTAAACAGTCACAAACTTCGCCGTGACCGACTCAGGCTGGACATAAGAAAGAACTTTACTGTCCGAGCCCCCAGGGTTTGGAATAGACTGCCGCCAGAGGCACCCACTTTGAACGCCTTCAAGACACATTTGGATGCTTGTCTTGCTGGGATCCTATGATCCCTGCTGACTTCCTGCCCATGGGGCAGGGGGCTGGACTCAGTGATCCTCCGGGGTCCCTTCCAGCCCGAATGTCTATGAAATCTATGACCCTAGCTGACTTCCTACCTCTGAGGCAGGGGGCTGGACTTGATGATCTTTGAGGTCCCTTCCAGCCCTAACATCTATGAAATCTATGAAGGGATAAACAGAGGTGGTGTGGTCAAAGAACCAGCTCCTCAACAGCCAGCTCTTTTCAGAATTCAAATAGCTTCCCACAGTTCAAAGATGCTGAGATGCGCTCTTTCCTGTGCGGGGCAGAGGGTCAGACTCGGTGATCTACTGAGGTCCCTTCTGACCCTAAAAATCTATAAAATCTGTGGAGAGGAGGAAGCAGGCAGGAGTTTAGTTCTCCTAGATAAATGGTTAGTCAACTTCCTATTCTGGAGTGAAAACTCAAGCGACTGGAAAACATTTGAGTAGCTTGCTGCACAGGGGAAAGTGCAAAGTCCTCAGAAAATGAACATGCACCCTGGAGTTCAGCAAAATGCAACGGAAGTTGCCAGTACATTTGCTCAGGCTTTAGTCACAATGACTAAGACACTGATCCTCAAACAGTGGGATGTCACGATCAAACAAAGCACCACTCACTCTGAGACATGTCTGTGCACTGTACCTTAAGCAGCTGCTTAGAATTATGGGCAGTACGTGGTGCCAATTAGTTAGTCTGTCTGCAGAAGTACTTCTCTGCAGAAGAGGCTAAAACCTGCCCCCTCCCCCCCAAAGCAAAGGGGCTAATGAAATGCAGTAAGTAAATAGAAATTTATAAAAATGAGGAAACCTAAAGGGAACATGATCTTTCCTCCAACCAGAACAGATACACTTGCCTGATGTGTGGGTTTCTAGGATTTTCTGGCACCAAGCAGCAGAAACACAGGGAAGAATCTGAGTCATCCATCTTTGAAAGGCCACTATAGTTAACTAACTGCCCTTTGTGGGCTGAAGAATGCAGAGAAAGACTAGCATGTCTTGGTTAATTTTTTTTTTTGTTAAAGCACCAAGGGCCTGGATAGGCCCTTTCTTCAGAGGAAATTCTCTTTGCAGTTTTGTCCACAAAGCATGAGAGAAAAGTGGGATTTTGCTTTTGTAGTATCCATGGCATTGCAGCACCATACACTACAGTGAGGGCAGAGATAACAGCCTAGACACTGCTTACCCCCTTCCATGCAACAAGGAGTTATTTAGGTGGCAAAACACTGAGGCTCAATCCTTTCTGAAGGAAAAAAAAGAAATGTTACACCTTGATCTACATTGTACCCTACGCTCTTTCCTTTAATGTTTGGCAGAGCTACTGTTAGAAAAAGAACTTATTTTAGACAGTGGAGGAACAGCTTTTACCTCCTCAGATAACCTGAAGCTGTGCAGTCTTCTGTTGAGACAAGGAGGTACAACGCAGTTCCTACACACTTCTGTAGTCCCAAGAGACTGTAGGGTTGAGCAGACAAGTTATGGGTTGAACAAATAAAACCCATGACTCATGACCCATCCTTGGGTTGAGCAGGTGAATCATGAGGTTTTTGAAGCTGCCATTAAGTGAACTTTAAATGCTTAAGAAACACACTGGTGTAATACAAAAGCCACCCTTTTTCCCAATGAAGAGACTCTCCTGCCAGTCTCTTTGGCAGGCTGAGAAGGTTTGGGCTCATCTCAGACAACAGAGAATCCTGTATGACAATGCATCTGGCTCTATGCAACCCAACACTGAATGCATGCTGGCTGCCGTTCTTATGATGCTACTGGAAAAGAAAATTAGCATAGATCCCAAAGTTAACAGACATCTTAAGGATGAACCACTGCTTAATGCGTAGGATTTTGCTTTGAGATGCTATACAGTGCTATACTAAAAAGCACAGGTGTGACATCTTTGAGTGTTTCCAAAGCCTTGGGTTCAAATGCAGCAAGAGAGCAAAGTGGGGGGTGGGGGAGGAAGACAACTTTTTGGGGAGGAGGTGAAACACTG
>NW_017728964.1:13943346-13956588 GCF_001723915.1 Gavialis gangeticus
TCACAGAATGTGTCTGGAGCAGTCTTTGGAGAGACCTGGTAGGTCAGGATATTTTACCTTGTCTCATATTTTGGACAAGAAATGAATTTTTACCATGTGACTGCCCCAAATTCTGCTTCATTCTTATTTTCCTATCTGCATGTTCTGAAACATTCAGCAAGGAATTTCCCTTCTTTTCCTAGGACTAGAGAAGCACCCTCAGATTTAGTTTGCTGCTCTTGCTTCAATCCCATTTAGGATGCTGTGCACCGGAGGAGGAGCTGTTCAGAAAAATGCATTGGTTATGCTGAATAAAAAAAACGGCAGCACTTCCCTCCCAGAATGCAAAGGTTTACCAAGGCTGGAATTCACATTCCCAGCTATTCAACATCAGAGCTTCGTCAAGGCAAAATCAGGGGTCTGAATCTTTTAAAAAGGCAAAAGCTGGAAAATAAAATCTAGTGCTGTGAAAAAAACCCTCTCTCCCCCTCTCTCTATACATATCTCTGTCTAAAATCACAGTTCTACGTGTACTTACTTTCTCCATCTCCTACTTCTAGCTTACGATCTTAAGGTATATGCGCCTGGGTATGATACCAAGGCAAAGGTATAATAAGGCTAGACAAATAATGGAACTGTCCAAAGAACTTGCTCTACAACCTTCAATTTACCATTTTATTAACTAATTATGCCAACATCATTGTAATCTACCATTCAGGTATACTAGTACTTGCAAGTAAGAAGGTCTTTTTTAAAAACAAGAGAGGATATTTAGCACTTGAGACTGAAATACAATGGTGCTTTTTAAACAGCCACACACACAGAGCAATGTGTAGAGTGCCATGCCATACTGTTTATATCAGGTCTATTTACTCAAAGAATAAGTGCTTGACCAGCAAGTAAAAACAGATTCTTTTCCCCTCCTGTCCCTGGTAAAGCGAGCACTTAAGATTTGCAAGTTTCTGTAAATTAGGACTGCAAAACTGACATGGAAAGTATGATACAAAGTATAGGGATTGCTGCATTAAGGTGCTGACTGCATATGAAATCCATGTGTTGATACACGTATATCTATATGTATATCTATATCTGAAACAAAATAAATCTACCCATGGTGTGTTTTTGAGGGCATCTCTTTTCAGTAACTATGCCTCTAACACCTCCTCCTCTTTACATATTATGTAGGTTCCAAAACAGGCTGCTTTAGTCACTGCTGTTACTTTCTATTTTCCAGAAGAATTTAAAAATATTCCATGTGTTTTCCCTACACGAGATGCCAGGAACATATAAAAATATTTTCACACATTTCAGGCTTGGTTATCTCCCTTCCAAAGTTCAAGGGAAACAGAGGAGCAACAGAGGAAGTCACTGAAAATATTCTAGTGAGATTAAACAAAGCACAGATGATAAGCCAGAGATTGGGTGAACCAAAGAAATCTGAGACGCTCTTCAAAAAAGGGGGGAAAAAAGAGAAAGTGGTCTATGTATGTGCTTTAAACAGAATTGTGTAAACTTACCAACTAGCTCCTGGGGATCTCTCTTCTCTAATTCTGCAAACTCCTGAGGGCACAAAAAAAAACAAAAGAAAAAAATTAGCAAAATAAGCTTTTGACTCGCACACCACAGTCATTTGTTTGCATGTCCACACACTGGAACAGTTAGACAATAAAAGGAAAACTGGAATGTAAAACATCCAATACATAGCAATGTTTGATTTTGAGAAAGCTGTCCAACACTTATCTATTCTCTTTCAAAAGCCAGAATTACAATTTTATTGAGGAATTAAGAGCATCATTTTTGGAAGCTCTGAAAATGCTTGCAGACTCCAGTGAGAACTGTGACACAACATCTCTTACAACCATGACCAAAGCCTAGACTCCATGGGATCCGGCCACAGATTCAAAACTGGTAACTGGCCACTGACAGTGTTTGCCACCCCATGCCTGAGTAGGATCCCCACCACTACAGCCAAGGATGCAGAGCACTTTAACAGCCAACTATGCAAGGCCACAGTGTATGCACCTCCCATATATCCTGAAGGCTGATTTCATTCAGTCTGTAACAGGATTGCAACGTCCTGAATGACAAAGCTCCATGACTGGAAACAAGATGCTGTGCAAACTGTTTGACAGATCCCAAAGCTGTCTAGATCGCAGAGATGAGTAGGGAAGAGTGGTACAGGGAATAAACTGGTGAAGAATAATCGCTCAACTATTAACTGTGTGACAAATCTGAGCAAAGTGCTTATTGCACATTTTAGCAGCAGAGTTTGCACTGCGATACAAGAGACCTACGTTCCAAAGCACCGCCAGTTTATTATCTTTATTCAGAGGAGATTAGCTGTATCACGTCCAAGTACCAACATGGAAAGCAAGAGCTACCACAAGAGCAACTGCTGCTGATTTATCAACATTACTAAACAGAAGATGGAGATAAGACCCTAAGCCAACGTGTCCTTGCTTACATCACACTTACTAGCATATGCTGCAGGTGCTTCAATTATGCAGGTGCAACAGCAGAATTTGGTCCTATATATTTCTAGAAAGGAAGGGGGCTTATGGGGGTTGAGTGTGTGGTGGGGGAAGATGGTCTCAGGATTACTGAGCATTCTAAAAAAACCACACACTCAGGAAAACCACCAGTTCTTACTCAGTTGACCCCAAATAAGATGTCTGAAGCAGCAACAGCAGCAAATGCCCCCCCCCCCGCAAGACTTTTGTGACTCACTCAACTTGGCATTCAAAATTCCTCAGCTCCTCTGAACACTGAGGCTATTCACTGAACCTGAACCGAACACAATGCTCCTTCTTTGCTGCTTGGCAACCCAGCTTTCCCCACCACACTCCGTTTCCAATCAGGTGGGCAAAGCATGGGCTTTTTCTATGGGGTGAAGGGGAAAAAGAGGGAGGCTACAAAGCTAGTTTGGGAATGTGCTGTGCCAAAGTCAGGCTGGCATCGTAAAAATCACAGATTCCCACAAGGCTCCCGTTTCTTTGGGATCAAATGCACATTCTTTTTGTAGTGCTCGCTGCAGTGTGGCAATTTTTACAGCCTTTGAGAACACCAGGGTCACAGAAACACAAGACTGAGGCTATGTTAAAAAAAATGGGGTACACGAAGAAACACATTTTGTTTTGCTAGCCAGCTGGCTAGGAACCAGCCAGCCTTTTGTGTGGAACAGAAGCGGACTGAACGGCTGTGTCCAACTGTTCCAGTTTTCCTATGCATAACTAATGTGCCCACACTCAAGCTTTTATATGTCAGTATAGACCTTCTCCCCGGACATTTAGAGCCTTTGGAAATAACAGCAGTGAAGCCAAGAGAATCAAAAGTAGATGCTTAAAGCAGGAGTGTGCATGATATTTCCAGTCGTATTGTGTTAAGTATCTGCCAAGTGGAGAGACTTTGGCTTCAGGTTAAAGCACTGAATGGGCCGCAAATGATGGAAGTTGTTTGCGCGCAATGGGCGATTCACTTCAGCTTCCACCTGTAAAGTGGAAGACTCCTTTTCGGTCTAGCGGGACTGCTGGGAGAGCAAATTCTAAATATGTAGTTTTACACAATCAGTGTGAACACTGTAGGCCAGCCTGTGAACACACGCGTAAGAAAAATTCATATAGTTACTGGTGTAGAAGAGAACTAGCAGGTCATGTCCATCCCCTCCAGTCTATGCCAAGCTCACTAGAGCAGTGGTTCTCATCTTTGTTAAAATAAGGGCATCTCTTGGAAAATGCCAGCTCTTAGCTTTCAATCATTGTTTGACTACTGAAAAATAATACACCAATTCTTTGTAGCAAACAACCAGGAAGCTCGCAAGAGAGCAGAATTTTTTTGACACTAGGGATTCCTATTTGAAATATCTGTATTTATCTTATGAATCATGTGCAAGTGTTTGAATACTTAATAGTGCTAATACTGTGTAGCACCCTAAAAGGGCCATTGCAGCATCTTGGTTAAGAATTGCTACCCTAGATCATCTTACAAGTTTCAAGAAAACCCATGTCCACTGTTTCTCCTGGAACATTATTCCATAACTGAAGAGTTCTAGCTACAGAAGTATTCTAGTATAATTTAAAATCTTAGCATCTTTTGGGAGAGAGGGATGAAAAAAGCTGTTTTTTCTCCATGTCTTATGGAGTTAAGACTCCGCAGGTCTCTTATTCAGGGGAAAAATCTAGGAGGAGGAGGGAGGACTTCTTTAGTGATTGCCTTCTGGTCTTCAGCCTTATCTAATCTCTTCTTGTTTCACTACACAGAATGAAGGAAAAAATAACGCCCTGGAATAAATTGCTTAGAAAGGAAATACTGAAGTGATGAAAGGAAAATGTCAGAAATTCAACAGCTTTTAGAAAAGTTCTGAACCAGGCAACTCTTATTTCAAGGCTCTTAAGCTAATACCTAGACTAAGAGGAGCATTCAGCATCTGACTCAGGGCATTCACTATGTATTTCTGAAGTCTATACATTTTCATAACTCCATCTGCAGGTCTCTTACAAGTCATCTGGTGCTATCTTTGCCATGTACGGGATTACTCAAGTTTTAGAAATGTCTAATAGGTCACAAATAAAAGTAGCTTTAAGGTAGGGTTAGAGTATGTTGTATGGACTTACAAAAACCACAAAGAAAGCAGGGTGGAAAAAAAATCAATTTAAAAAAAAAAATGGGTTTTTTAATTTAATCGTACGTTTTTAAAGATGCTTTTAAAAAAACCAAACCTATACATAGATAGTTTTAATTTTAGATGTTACAGCTAAAATATATCATCATGGAATAGGGGTTATAACTTCTAACTATATACTATTTGAGACAGTATATTCATGTTACATTTTTAGAAAAGTTTTATAAACAGATCACAACAGGCCATGGACTATATTAGGGGCTCAATCTTATGGGGTTCCCAGAGGCTCCTCTATAGATTAAGTAAAGATTAAAGAAAGCCACTCTACCCAATGGGACCCCGTGCTCAGTCCAGAAGATCCCATGAAGCATCTCTGTGATGCTTTCAGTTCTCAAACCATGGGTTTGTGTCTCCAGAGAACATCCTTGTTAACAGCAGTATATGGAGTGAGAGATAAGAGACGTGGTTACCTAACCAGTGATTAAATTGAGGCTTCCTGACCAGTGATTTAAATCAATTTTATTTAAATCAAATCCACCCTGAAAGAAAGGGTCCCCTCTTTTGTGGGAGAAGTTTCTTTATTTTTGTTTGCACTTCACCTCTGTGCGCAATGAAGACAGTCTGTGCTCCACCGAGCAGGACGTAAAGTGGAATAAAAACCTTTCTAAATACCAAAAGGAAAGCCTGCCACTGCATCTTTACCATCAGCATGATCAACACGGAACCATCCAAAAACAGAACCATCAGCATCCAAGGACCCTTTCACAAAAAGTGATATTCCTGATCAAATGTACTACGTGGACGGAGCTAAAAAACCACTACAATCCAAAATGAGCTCTAAGAATGATAAAGAACGGTAAAATCAGTGGGTGAACACTTCCGGAGAACCACCTCTCTGGCTCTGATCTTACAGTCCTCTTCCTCAAAGGAAAAGTACGCAATACCCTCAGAAGACAGAGCTGGGACCAAAAACACATAAAACTTTACTGGACACTGAAAACCATGGACTTAACACAGACAATGGAGGAGTCACGGCTCATTATTACTTGTCTGCTCTCTGCTACTCTCCCCAAATTCTACTGGTGGGAATTAGCCCTCTTACCTCCTACATGGTCTTATCCTTTTACCTAATTTTGTTTATCTGCAGCAATTTTTTTACCTTGTCTGTAACTACTGACAGCTTGACTGTTCACTTCCCTTTTAAGGAATCAATTAACATAAGAATAACCAAGATTGTTCTGACTGATTAGACTGATTTAGCCCTAAATACTTTTTCCCCTGCCAGGAGGAAAGATGTTTTGTATACAAAAAAGTTTGTCTACTATCTCTACCAAATACAACAGTGGTCCAATAAAAGGCCTTGGACTAATTGTGCTTCTGTCCCATTTATATTAAACTGACCACATCGTATAGCTCATCTACACTGACTTAACAGGGGAATCTACGCATCTCCTCTAGATTCTTTGGATCTGCAGTTGCTCTACCACCTAGCTCTGCTCTCCACATCCTCAGGGCACAGCTAAGACACCCTTAACCTCAGATACACACTGTGAAGTGAAGTGAAGGTGCTGTGTGAAGGAACTGTAGCCACACTCTCTGCTCAGAGGATATAAATTTTGCTGACTGCCAAATGATATGTGCCCACCACTCCTTGATCAACAAGCTGGAGGCCTCAAACAGGTTTTCATTAGGTCATAGCCTCCTGTTTCAAGACCCCCAAATACTCTGCACTGAAGCAAGGGACTGACTCTTAGTCCTTCTATGACACTTTTTTAAAAGCCCTGCTCATTCAGTAATCTTCAACACCTTGCAGGCCGGCAAAAAGCATCCTTATGCTTGAGCGATGAAGAAGCAGAATGCCAGTATTTTTCCTAGCACAGAGTCTGAAACAGCTAATGCAGTGTGTGCTAACCCCTTGCATGGACGCACTTATTCTGCTTTGCTTCGGAAGTCCATTAATTTAACACACAAAAGGATAAATCCACTTTTGAAGCAGGCTAACCCAAACTGCACAACAGCAGAATACAGCATCTACATGGGGACTCAGCGTGGAGCCACTAGTCCACTGCAAACTCAGAGCCAACCTGTTTCACAATAACTTTTTCAAAAGAGGCACAGACCTGCAGGCAACTCTCCCTAATGCAACCAGGGCTTCCTCTGAGCAGGCAGCCCGCTGGCTTCAATGTACAAATGAGAGAAAAACTATTCTAAGTGCATGGTTTGCTCTGGATCAGATTCCCAAACGGACACTGAGGCGCACAACTATTGTGCATTGGGATTACCACCTTTCTGGGTGGTAAAGGAGAACAGGAAACCCAGGTCTTGGCACTGACAAGAGACAGAAGAATTTTTCCTGAGCATTCGACACTGGAATACTCCCAACTCAATGAAAGTGAAGGGGAGTTTTTTAAACCCTTGGCATAGGAATCTTGTTTTTCTATATAACTAAGGCACCAAAAACATCCACGGCATTGTAAATGAGGTATGAACAGAGCACAAATCAGTCAAGACGAGTGGCACTGTGCACCAACTGGGTTCAGAGTCATGGCACATTAGCAATTATACAGCTGGATGATATTTAGGGCAGGATGCAATTTTCACTTGGGCCCATTTCTTTCAGCTGCAAGCGAAACAGCTCTGTGGAACAGCACTTAATAATAAGGATCTAAGAGGAAATACTCCCCTCAAAGTCAACAAGGGCAAATGGCAACCAGGATGTCTCAGAACAGCATTGTTTTCACAACCCTGAGCTCTGGACTGCTGCATGGGAGGGCTCTGCCTCCACCTCCGTGGTCAACACGACACATTGATTTTCTAGACAATCTGCCAGCCACACCACTGCGATCTATCTAGGGGACAAACAGCTGCTTGTTTAGCTGGCAGCTTTCTATATCATCAGGAGGGGAAATCCAGAAGTGCTACAGAAAAATAGCCGCTCCTTGCACCTCCCTCTTCATGTTCAAGGCCCAAAAGAAAAATTTGCGTCTCATGGAAGTTGCAAACTGACTTGAAGATGGTCAGGCTGAGGTGTTAAAGGTTGTTTTACCACCCTATAAATGTGGATATCAATTAGAACATATTCAGTAAGGCTCTCTACTATAAGAGGTTGGTTTTCTCATTTAAGAGACTGGTGCCATTCTTTCCTGTTCAATCATCTGGGGCCTGGTACAGAGAATCCTATAAGTTGCCAGTAGGAAGAGCCCAGGAGGAAAAAACCTGCAGACTTTAACAGACACTTACAGGAGTTCCTGAAGCAGAGGGACGATGTGGCTTCTGAAAAGCACAGCCCACCATGGGCAAGTATGTGGGGAAAAGAAAAATATGTAACTTCTAAGTTTTATGGCAAAGAATGAAACTGGGGCCTCAAGTATTTGAAGTGGCATCATCACTGCAAGCACTCTGATGCAACTAGCTGCTTGTCTCTGCAGGAAGGCTGTTGATCTGGGTCTCCAGCTCAGAAAGGACAGTTTTGTTCATATGTGAAGTTTAGCTGGCAGCTTTCAATGTCATCAGGAGAGGAAATCCAGAAAAGCTACAGAAAGACAGGTGGGATGCGTGTATGCGGGGGGGAATTAGGCAAAGTATTAAAACAGTGTTTCAAATGTAGCCCACTAAGCTACATTTTCCAGAAACCTTCTAAGCCAGTGGATCTCAACCTTTTTTGTACCAGGACTCATTTGTAAGCATCAATGGCCAGTCCTGAACCAGTGCCCCTCACTCTCAACCCACTGCCTCTTTCCCCCAGGCCCTAGCCCCAGAGTGTATGAGGCCGGGGGGGGGCGGGGAGCCAAGCCGCTCCAAACTCTGCCTGCCTGTAAGGGGAAAGCCATGGTTTCCCAGGTTTTCCTCCTTCAAAGGAGAATCCATTTTTAAAGATTGTTTGTGACCTTTTCATATATTCTTGTGACCCACTTTTGGGTTATGACCCACAGGTTGAGAAACACTGATCTAAGCCACTCGCTTGCTTAAAGCCTACTTCTGCCCATCTCCCACCTGCAGCCCCAACCTGCTCCCAACTGCACTCCGAAGTCTTCTTAGGGAGGAACTGACTCGTTTCAGCTAAGTCTACGTTGAATATGGCTGCCTGTCCCTTGGACAGCCAGCATACCTGTTACTTTTACTAAAGACAAGGGTAGTCTACAAAAGGAGCTGTGCCAGTAAGATTGGCCTGTCTCTTCCCCTGCCGTTAGAAGAGGAGGGGGGAATGCTTCCTCTCTCCTCTCACCTCCCAGTGGTAGGGTTGGAGCTCCACTTCATTGTCTCCCCTTCACAGCTGTTGCAAGCAGCGCTTTACCAAAACACAGGTTCAGCACTCCTGTTTTGTCACCTTCATTACAGACCAGAAGCTACAAGTCTTACAAACGTCAACCAGATCCTGATCAAGAGTAATGTGTGGCAAGATGACAAGGTGTTGACTAGACAAGAGAACAAAACGAGCAGACGTTAAGACTAGAAGGGAACCTTTATGACCATCTAGACTGATCACCTATACAAAAGGCACAGAATTTCTGGTCTTTCAGAGACATTCAACAAATCTTAAACAGGGAGGAGAAGATCTTTTAAGTTGAATATTACTACCTTCCATTTGCCTGTTCACAGATGGCAAGTACCTATTTTTCAAGCCTTGGGCAATAAAGGCACTCCTAACAGTCAGCCAGACTGCTTAATGCTATAGATCTGAATCATCAATCTGGGTTTATACCCACTGACAAAAACAGGCACCCTATCTGCTTGCTACAGCTAAGCCTTCCAACAGGGAGGCCCTGAATTCTAGTTAAATTCCCTGCCCAGCTGTTGGGAGACAGGGACTGTTTTAGGCACAGATTTACTCCAACACACCGCAGGGTGCTGTCCCCCACTATGGAAGGTTAAACGCACAGTGGAATGCTGTTTGCAATCAGGTCCAATGGCACAAGAAACAAAAAAAAGCAGTCTCTTCTGTGTGAAGCAGAGATTAAACCAAAAAGGAAGGAAGTGAAAACAATATGAAATTGTGCAGCTGAAAAGTTTAAGCTTGGGAAGATTTGCCTAGAGAGAAATAAATTTCATCTGATGCAAAGAATGAACTTATTTACAGCAACGCTTACTAAGTCCTTCCTGAAACGTGATCCATAAATCCAGTGTGCAGCTTGCCCCTCCATTGTGGAACACAGCAGCTATTCTTGGCATTAGCTGTTGCCAAGGGTGCAAATCCTACTGCCAGCTTCTCAAGTCAGGGTGGCAGAAGCTACTAGTGGAGCATTTGTAACTTGCAGGAGAAGAAGCAGCAATAGGGGATAAGGAAGAAGAAAAAAAACAATCTTACGGAGAAAGGAACACATCCTCACTAGAGGGATGTGGCTGCTCGAGAGCCAATCCAAGTTTCAGGTTGGGACCTGAGAAATCAGTGTTAAATGTCACGTTCCCCACCTTGAGTTCTCTGCTTTCCCAGACTTCTTCAGCCAAGGCAACATAACACAAACTATTTTGCTCCCCCATCACTGCCAATTAGCATTCATTTAAAAAAAAAAATCTAAGTGGCTTGGAGGTAGTTTTGCATACAACTGGCACAAGTAAATGATCCTACACCCAATAACCTCATGCTCCCTCCCCATTTCTTGTAACTCATTACAACTACTAGTTCAGTCTTGTCTTTTAGATGGTTCTTATTCCTGAGCCTACTGTCTTCCACTATGCCTGGATAACACCCAGCACAGTGTGTCCTACTCCTGAATATAACCTTCACGTGCTTCCACAGTAATTTTAACATATGCTCTGGCGATGTTCCTTTCCATGAAAACAGACTGATGCGACTCTAACAAGGAGCTTGGTAGAGACTGATTTACTATCAGGAAATCTTTGTACATAGACATGTTGGTAAAGAGATGAAAGGAAATATATCAATACACCCATTGCCCCAGAAAAATGAAGTGTCCCATAGAAGAAGGATCATTAATGCATGTTCTAGGTTGTTGACAGTGTTCTTTGGCTAACAGTTAAAGCAATTAAAGCAAGTGCTTAATCCAAGGACCTGCCTACTAACTATTGCAGATTTTACTCAACAGAAAAAGTAGCAACACAGCACACCTCCCTGTAAGCAAGTCAGCATCAGGCATGAGAGAAAGCAGGACTGTTCATTTGCTGATCTGCATCATTCCCAATTCAGCAACTTAAAGGCAAATTCTTAGATTCCTTCTGCCTAGTAGAGATTGTGATGTCAGACCAAGAGGGGAAAAAACACCCAGGTACAGGTTCAAACTGCAAGTTACACGAAGCAACAGGAATTTCCCTCTCACCCACCAAATCAGCCTGATGTTTATCATCTTCTTTCAAAGTGGCACATAACCTGCATGCAGTCCAAGTGTGTGTGGGGGTGCAGGGAACTGGACGATAGTGCTTTATTTCCCTTCCCATTGAAACAAAACAAAAAAAAAAAAAGAATCCCGGGAGAAAGCGCAAAACAAACCCATTGCTTATGGCCATTTCCTGTTTGCCAGCTCCATCACATGGCTCCAGGCAAACTGCCCAACACGGGACGAGAAACCAAACCCATCAGAAAAATGAGCGGAAGAGGCTGGGGCCACACTGTAGATGCAGGGAAGGGCCAGAGACTCAGAGGCGTGCCTCCTACAGGGAGGATTTGTATTTTCCCAACTGCAGTATGAGACTTATCTACAGGCTGCACAGATTTAGACACCTTTGAGTTGTTATCCCAGTGGCAGACAAAGAGGAAGGCAAATGAGGCAGGAAAGGGATCCAGGCTCCTCAGATTCTTATCCAAACAAAGAGCAAACTTAGCTGACACCGCCTTTTCCAGTCTAAGCTGTATTAAGTCTACACAAATCCACTGCAAGTTCACTTCTATTTCATGGCAAAACACCAAAACTGAAGATCTGGCAAAATGTTACAGTGGAAAAAAATGCTTTTGAAAGGAACTCTCTCAGTAGGGGAGCCTTTAAATAGCATATCTGAAATTTGATTCCCTTCACCTCACATAGGTTCAACTGTATACAAAGGCGTTTGGCTAGAGTGGTAGTTCACAGCTGGGAAGAGTGTGACAGGACTTGTAGTCCACATTGTAGAGCTTGGCTAACTTGAGTGAATCACTGGAATACCAGGCCTCAGTTTGCCCATCTGTTAAATGGGATGGGTAGTCTCATCACAGACGTTCTGCAAGCTGGGCGTCTGTAAAGCAGCTGGACAGCTTCAGCCATAGGAGTATAAAGTAAGTTGGGCTCCACAGGCACTCCTCCTGAAGACGATGACATAAGTTGGTTTGATGGAGGCAATACAAACCACCCAAATCAGCACTCACTGGATAACCAGTCCAATAACGACCCATTAAAGTGAACTACCTCTCAACTGGCTGCCAGCATTTTGTACCCACCCCATCTCACTTCTGTCCATCAGTGACATGGACTGGATGTATTAATTTCGGATTAAACTGCTTCCCCTGCTCTAAGAAAACCAGCGAGGTAGCCAAATTACAGCTTCTTGCAGCATCCAGGAGAGGTCTGTAAGCTCTTCAAAGTTTGCTCTCATGGTGGGAAGCTCACAGATGCATTTACTGCTTCCAGGAAATTTTTGCACAGTTTGGCGAAGTCCTAACTATCAGGATCACATGGCAGTCACTGAGCTGTCAAACTGTGTTGAGGATTTTTCTTAATGATCATTCCCTGCAGAATCAATCTAAAGGCAAAGCTGGGTTATGAGAAAATTTTAAATCTCAACAGCAGCAAAGGAAAGGCTCTGGAGTGCTGACAAAAGAAAGTCTTCTTGCAGCAACATTCTTTGCCAAGTACGTAACACAAAATCCAAAGTGTAGACCAGGAGACCAAGTGCCTGGAGCAAGAGTTCACATGCAGACAGAGGTGGCCGAAGGATTGCTGAAGACTAGAATGCAAACACTCAACCTGAGAGCAAGGCCATGTTCTCAAATAGAGAGAGAGACAGACTGATGTTGTAGTTGCACACACACCAGTGTGCATTGAGTTATATATAGTTTGTCAAGGAAAAGTCCTTCAAAAGCACATTACCTTAAAAGTTGCATGACTAGTGTTTTGTACCAGCACACACAGAGAGACAAACAGGTTTTAGTCCCCAAAAAAGCACACTGGAAATTTGCACACAAAGCAGTGTCTAGAAGGATTCGGCATCGAGTTAGCCTCCAGTACCCACCAGAAGCTGCTAAAAGGAAGCTCACAGTGGATTGCAAAATAAATCTTTCTTAACTACTGTAATACATTTCCTAGTGGACAGGTGTTTGTTACACAAAACAAAGCTACCAATATATCTGGCACTACTCACACCCCACTCAGAGCAACCAAGGATTGAATGAACTATAGAAATCAAGCAACCTTTTTATAACTAAAAAGGTGGCCACTCAAAATAGGAGTCAGCACTGTGGAAGCAGGTTTGTATTAAGGCTGGATGTGCTGCATTTGCTCGGCACAAATATTTCAGGCACTAAGATACTTTCTTTGACACGCACAGAACGCAAACTAAAAACAGCAGTGAGGGGCCAAGCCATAATCAAACAGATTGCAGCAGAACAAAGTGGATGAACCTGCACCATCATGTGGTAAAAATAATGAATTTTAATGGCTTAGTTAAAAAGGTTTAATGTATGTAATTATTTGGAAACAGGTTATTAAGACTGTACTGGA
>NW_017728964.1:13961588-13974424 GCF_001723915.1 Gavialis gangeticus
CAGAGAGAAAAATCCCCTCCAAAGGAGTCGAGCCACACCTACAGAATAATCTGTGGTATTCAGCACTTCAGGGAGTGAAGTCTGTTGTGGCTTGTATGCCCGGCGGGGGAGGAGTGAGTAGGCACATACTTGGATGCGTCTCATCTTCCGAACACTTCGCAAAAGGTGGTTCTCTGAATTCACAGTCTGTTAGTCTCTGTGTCGGTCACTCTGCCCCTCACTCCCAAGCCACAGGCCCCCCAGCCCTGCTGCTGCTTCTCACTCCTGACCCACAGTACCCCACATCCTGCCAGGGTGTGGAGATCCCCCTCTCCAGGCTCCAACCCCCCCCCACATCCCCAACATCTTCACAAATAACACCCCCCACACACACACACACTACAAAAATAGCATCTCATGATTTTACGTGCCAATCTCTTGATTTTTTTTTAAGAGTCTGTCTCATGAGCTTTGGCACAGTGCGGATGGCAATACTGGAGCTGCAGCCTGAACCCAAAATTTCAAGGTGAACAATGTAAAGATCTGCCTCTCTTCACAGTCAGATCAACTAGGCTGGAGGCAGAAAGGGAAGGATGACTGAATAAAAACCCACTCAGAACACAGGCAACCCCCACTTAACACTGTTTCATTTAGTGCTATTTTGCTATAATGCTCATATTAAATTGATACCTGATTCTACTTAGCGTTCAGCAAGTTTCGTTATAATGCTTGCGGTTGCCATCTTGGGTCAGTAAAAACACTTCCAGTCGCCATCTTGGATCATCAAATACGTTTGACTTCACTTGATTTCAGGAACCAATTAAGAGCGCTAAGCAGGGGTTGCCTGTACCAGGTTCCTTTCTTCCACATCACCCTGTGCTTACCATTTGCAAATGTTCTCAGACAGACATGAATGCAACCAATCTTGTCTACCTATAAAGACCAGACAATGAGAGATGTACCAATTGTTTTAGTTTGATGGACAGAGCATGCTCAATTTAACAGAGGTTCAGGACAGCTTGAGAAACTGATGTAATTTGGATTTCCTCCTTTCCCCAAGTACTACCATGTGGGAAGCCTCAACCCTTGGTTTCTTAACAAGAAGATGGAAGACAACGTGTCTTGTGTTGAAAAGAAAGGCAAGGCACAGCCAGCAACTCCTCAGGTAACACTAATAAATTAACTTTTGCGTGTCAGCTTCTTCCAAAGGAAACTTGAAGAGCTTAGGTTGCTTCGTGACACTTGCATGAAAGATGCGCCATAAAAACGTAACATTGCCACTGTCCAGTCTGCACCTTGTCCCATAAACCTCATCACTTCTGAGCTTGACACACTGTGTCAGCAAGCATACAGAAGTGAGCTGGAAACAAAGCACTGGAGATATGGCAACAGTCACACCTATCCAGGAAACCCACAGAGTTGAACTGCAAGGGCAAGGGCAAAGATCATACTCACCATATCCTTGGTAAGTCCCAAGGACGTGGGTAACCACCTTGTTGCATATGGTGCTTACCCTTGGGATACTGGAAAAGACCTGGGCTGTTCTGTTCAAGTATTTGGCTGGAATAGCCAACTATATTTCAGTGCTGTTGCTGTCTGCGGCACCCATGTTATCCCACCTCTGGGTTTCCCTAGCCAAGCCCAGTAAGCCAAATGGTACCAAACAGCTAGAGAAAGACAAGTCCGTCTTTGGCATTGCATCTGGGGACATGAATCTCTACTGATGTTCTGAAAACACACGGATCAGACAGTGTGACATGATCAAACTACAAGGGAAAGGAAGTCAACGTTTGTGTTCCAATTGCAGGAAGCCAAGAGGGGAAAAAATATACCAGCTAAAAGGGTCAAAAGACATAATTCTATTCCTGTATTATTGTAAGCCATTTTTTTTAGCTGTAAGTCACTTAAAAACATCAAATGTGATGAGTGCTGCAAAGAAAAGATCAATTCAGACTCTTCCCACCAAAGCCGGGGCTAAAAAGCATATTCACAATCCAGACCCAGGCATGTCTTTGAGAAGACAAAATACAGGACCTCTCTGCTTAACTCCCCTGGGAACGCACAGCTTTTGGGACTGAGGAACAGTTTCAAAGCAGGCTCTGCAATGAGACAAATTTTCAGAATTCCCAAGCAATGTTTTAAAGGAAGTCCCCCTCATCCGTTGAATAGACTGAGGATTTCTTAAGCCTAATTTCAGGATTTGCCATCCAGGAAACCTCTAAAACATTCATCTTTTTAAAACATGCTAACACAGATTCTTGATGTACCAGCTCTCTGTTCCCTGCATTTGAGAGCTGTATGTGTCCAAGTTGAGAGTGGATCAAAAGCTACCAGAACACTGTAAGTCATTGGCCTGAGCTAAAAAAGAAACTCAGTGGGCAAACAATCTTAGCACTTCCAGTAAGACAGCTGCCACTGTAATTAAGATTAATGAAGTTACTTCAGGACAAAAGAGGTTTCTTTTTTTAATGGTGCTGGCAACATGGGCAAAAGGTAATGCAGACACCAAGAATGTGGCCTGAAGAAAGCTTGTTTCATAGCCTTGAGCATAGAAATGCTAGAAAATGCAAGAGTTAATGACAGACTCCTTTATAGCGTGCACTCCTATCTGTTTACACAGCAGAACTGTCACCTGAAGTCAACAAGGACAGCTGAGGGAGGCCAGGGGATGACAAGAGCAATTTAATCACTCTTCTGCTCAGGACCTCTGCCTCCATATTGGTACAAAACCATGAATGACAATAATCGCTCTTCTCTCCTTTATGGAGGTAACCAAAAGACCATCAATTCACTCTACAAATGATTTTATGGGGAGGAAGCGGAGGGGCAGACCAAGATTACAGCAAAAGCTGAACATGTCTCTGAAGGTTATCCAGTGGCGGATGACTAGATGCACTTTGTAACGCAGGGTTTCTCTTGGCGACCCCAATATTCCTCAGAAACCTTCATTGAGGACTAACCTGAGAGCTTTCCACGGCAATACAAAGTGAGGGAAGGGTTCTGTAAGGAAAGGACTTCTCCAAGGACTACAAGTGTTCAAAGCCAGTGAACACTCACCTGCAAGGGGAGTGGCAACAATTAACTTGCTGATACAAAGAGTAATCAGGGTGTTAATCCGGGTTTGGGAGTTAATGATTCCCCAGTGAATGACATAAGCAGCTAGCCAAGAGGAATTGCTGGGTGCGGTCACTGCTTAAAACACTGTCACCCCTTAGCCATCCCAGCCCCACAAGGTCAGATCCCCAGTCCTTCTAGGGAGGCCCAGGGTCTATCCCAATGCTCCACAATCAGCCCAGGTCATTTTCAGCAAGGGCATTTCTAAATAACCAGCCAAAAAGGCACCAGGATCTTTAGGCAGTAACAATATCTGAACCCCTGACAACAAGCCAAGCAAACTGCATGGACTATGCAGCTGCTTAACTCTTCCCCACCCAAACAAAAAGCAGTGCTAGCTAACAGAATGCCACATTTTAGACCCGTGTTCATTCAAAACCACCACGTTTTTTTCTTTTCCCTCAGCCAAATTCAAGAGAATAAAAGCCCAAAGAGGTGGAGGCAGCGGGACACCCCATGTTTTCAAGCTCTGTCAATCATTTCCTTCCCTTCCTATTAAATGTGATCTGTGTATGTGCCTGAAAATATATTTTTAAAGCAGGAATCTGCTTACAGTTAAGGGGGTTATCTGCTCATTCACTGCAAATAAGGCATGATAGAGGGATCTGGGGCTAGTCTGAGCATACAAAGTTTCAGATCAAGGAGATGTCTTCCCCGAGGAAAATTCCCAAAAGCAAGGAGGGTTTGGCAGTGACTGGATGCCCTGGTTTCTGCAGATCGCTCTGACCTTAGTTAGCTAATAGGATGTGAATCTGTCTAGCACTGCTTATTACCATTCTGAGAAAGGGTCTTTTTTGCTATAAATTTACAATTATCAGCACTTGCACTGTGTACTTCCAGTCAAGAGAGCACTATTCAGCCAAACTACCTGCATGCTAGCTGTCTGCTCAGCGTAAGGAAGATTTCAACCTGCCGCCTGAAGTTATAAAAGTACAGTTTCCACTCACTGATGCTCCCTTCTCCCAGCCCAAACGTCCCATTTATGGGGGACCTTAATTTTTCTCCTGAGGCTAGAGACAAAAAAAAAAATCAGAGCAGTTTGACGTCTCTTCAGTGTTTGAATGTGAAAAGTCCTTGTAACTTTCTGCTCAGGAGTTTAGCAGTTAAAGACAGAGGAAGGTGCAGCTGGTCCAGTCTTTCATGCTGCATTTATCTATGGCTGAGATAAGCGAGGCAGTGTCCCTACCCAGTTAGTAAATGGAAATGCTCTTGTTTGAAGACTGGAGGGCTATGTGAGCAGAAGAGAATTGTGGGGTGATAAAAACCTGGCCACTTCTCTATGTTGGTGCTGTCTGCATGAAGTCCAGGTGGGCTCCAAGTTCAGTCTCCCTGATCCCTTTCAATATTAAGCTGCATTATTAATTATAGTCTTACCCAACTATGAACAAATGTTATAGCTTTGGTCTAGAACAGCAGTGACACCCAACAGGCCTCTCACAGGCTTTGTGGTTTTGAGGGACAGCAAATCAATTGTAAAGTCCTTTATATGGTCTCTGGAACGGACCCGACACACAGGATATAGCCACTACCAGGAGTCCTCTCCTCACCTAACCCCATCCAAATCAGAAGAAATTCAATGTCCTTCCTAATTACTGTTCAGCTAGTATCCAACACTGAAGCTGACAAAGCCAGCAGCTGACATTCATGCTCTCACCACATGCTCACAGATGTGACTGCTAGAAAGAGTGCCAAATGTAGGCTTGCTGCTTGTGAATAATGGCACAATTAACTGATCCACAGCAGCTGTTTAATCTCTTTGTACAATAGGGCAGCCTGGGTTTGATCTCCTGCACATAGCCTGGCTCTAAACTCTGAAAGGGCCACAGCAGGCTCTTTCAACAGCACACAGACCCGCACAGCCTGTGTCTTTAATACATGTTTCCAGAACCAAGTGGCTGAAGCTCTCCAGCATGAGGAACTGTTATGTGAAGCAACAAAATGCCCAAGTTGTTCAATGTTATTAGTAAAGTTAAATCAAGCTGCTTTCCACAGCCACACCCATGATTAAAGCTTTCTTCCCTCCCTGGTGTTAAATGATCAAAGCAACAGGAAAAAATAAAAACAGAAAAATACTGCCACTTGCTGGAAAAGTAGGGTATGAAACACTTGGTGTTAATTCAAACAGGACTTCCTTTAATATAAACATTTTGCAAGGAATCTCTCAGCTACTGCAAATGTAGCCCACAAGCTGTGTGCTATTTATAGCGACCTACCTTCTATACAGCACTCCAGTCTGGTAGGAACCCAGGGATGGCTCACATGGCAGGACCTTGTCTGGAGGGGGAAGATCAGCACCGGCATCTCTTGGAGTTCACAGTGGAAACAGAAAAACAGCCAAAAGGGTGTTTCTGGTATTCCCTTCATTAGGAACCACAGGTAACTGGTGTATACACCTCAAGCCTGCGGTTCACCACCTTTTTAGACACAAGGCATCCCCTGAGAAAGTGCTAACTCTTAATTTTGTACTCATTTTTGAGTGCAGAAAAAATAATAGAGCAATTTTTCTGTTGCAAAGAACTCAGAAAAAATGCAAGAGGTCAACGTGTGTTTGACACTATGGATACCCATTTGCAATCTCTGGGTTGATCTTGTGAATCCCGTTGCACACTTAACAGTGTTAATATTGTGTGGCACCCTTGAAAGGATCTCAAGGCATCCCGAGATGCAGCGCACTCTGGCTGAGAATCACTACCTCAAACCAACAAGTGAGGGAAGTTAACTTTGGAATCTGAAAAATTCCCTTGCCTTATCTCCATGTCTTTCATCCCATGCCAAGATGGAAGGAAAGGGGAAAGAAGTGAGAGGACGAACACTTCAGGGTGAGGGGCAGTCTCATGAACCACAAGTAAAGAGATGCTCCCCTGTCCAGCTAGCTAAGACCTGGGTTTGCATTACCACCTGACAAGTTCTATACTGAGGCCAAAGGAATTTTTACATCCTGCAACTGAAAAAGATCTAATCTGGGTATTATCTATCTTTTGAAGCACTGCTTCAGAGACGTTGGCTTAAATGGAATGGGGACTGCTGTTCAGATGCTCACTTAAAACCTAACCTAAAATCTGGGGCAAACTATGTATTTTATTAAGCACACTGATAAGTCTTGTCATTCTTGGGAAGATCTCTGTACATAATACTGGACCCGTGACCACAAAAGGCAAAGAGGGAGGGGATGACACCTGTTCTAACTTGCCTTCTTAGCCTCATAATGGTTTTAGCTTGTCTTCTTTCCCACCAGGAAATGTTCATCAAGTTTTTTCCTTAAATTGCTCCTTCAGTTTCCTTACCTGCAAAATGTAGATAATGATACTGGCCTCCTTTGTAAAGCACGGTGAGAACAGCTAAGTGCTATATAAGAGCCTGGTGCTATTATTCCAATCTCAGGAGAAGTTACATACATTTGCATTAAAACATATCACTTCCTTTTCAAAGGCCTGCAAGCACTACGTCTCAAGAACTCCAGGATGGGTCAACAGACATTAAACAATTTGCCCAAATTTACATTAAGGGATTATTTACATCTAGAGTTCCCTCATTACATTCATGTGAACTAAGAATGCCCCACATTAAATTATGCAGGGACAGCTACTGCACTTTAAATTCGTCTTAATGCTCAATGGTTGACAATCCCTCAGCATAGTTAGGAAAGGAATCCTGGTTTCCATCCCTCATCCTGTGCCTAAAAGGTAAGATTTCCTTCTTCAGGTAAGAAAAGGGGTATTTTCTGAATGATCTTTGCAGTATGTGAACATAAGTGTTTAGTTCTTCTTTAAACTGGGCAGAGAATTCAAACAGAGCCTCTTCCACATTCATGCCCTCAGCGAGATCACCACAAATTATGTACAGGCTGTCATGAGAAACTATGTACAGGCTCTCAGTTGGATTCTTTCACAGCTCAGTGTAATAACTCTCTCCCCCTCCAGTTTATAAGATTTTTTAAAATTTTAAAATGCCCATTACTTTTCTTCTTTTTCCAAATGATGGATTTTTTTCTTTCAAGGTTGTGTGCAGTTCTGTTCCTGAATGGCATTGTACCCCCAACAAAATCATGCAGGTGCCCCTGAGGATGGCTGCAAACCTGGCTCCTTCTCTCAGCTTTCATTTCAATTGTAGACACACACCCTTCTTCTATGTCTTGCTGCAGCTGTGATCAGCCATGCAACTCCCTCCTTCCCTTTAGCTTTCCAATGCTCTCCACCTTCTCGCTGATGCTGGGTTCCAGTTCATGAATTGGACCATCTCCCGTGACTACTGTATTTGAAAGGGAATGTTAACTCCTTGGTGAAAAGTCCTTTTTATAGATTTACTGCATGGCAATATTACTCTGCTACATCTCGAGCAGAAAGTTTTGGATTTTCCATTAATTACAATTGTTCTGCCCTACAACAGGTGTGAGTGGCACTTGATTCTAACAGAGCAGTGTACTGGAAAGCTAAAAATCAAGGGCAAGTTCTTAAACAGCCATGGTCTACTTAAATTGATAAAAAGACAATACCTTAAAAGGACTCGATTGCTCTTAAAGCCATTTACCTTCCCTGCAGCAGCAGGTCACTGGCTGATAGCTGACAGGCTAGGATATACCGGTTTGATCAGTGGAAGCTGCAGGTAAGATGCTCCAAAGTTAAGGTACCAATGTGAGAATAAGAACTCCCAGTAGTTATATTCCCAGCTCCCACGTACTGCATGGCCTTCAAGTCAATCTCAGTGCATCATCTGCCTTCCCTGTATTTTCTTCCCTTTCACTGCCCATTACAAAGAAGTGTGCGTGCAGGGACATTCATTGACTACCTCCTGCCACTTTTACCTGTATTTTGAGAATCCATTGTTTACAGTTTCAAAGCTGCAGCTCTGGCACTTAATACGTAGAGCTGTCCCTGGCATTCAATGCATGGAGAGTCTCATGGATAAAAGGATTAATCCACTAATCATTTGTTAATAAGAACAGCTAGAAAATATGGAAAAAGAGGATGCTTTGACAGACTGCAAACAATACAGCTGAGCTATTTTCAAATAAATGCATCACTGCTACAAGTGGCAGCATCTTACTGCTTAAATCTGCTAGGAATTTATTGCTGATATGGATCAACTCCTTTGGAGACTGAAGTTTTTTATTCACACGAGGTGCAAAACAAGAAGCTGCAATAAGACCCTTTGTTTTGTAGCAGGGCCAGATCCCATTACATATTTTTCAATTTTCGTTTAAAATAAGCCTATCCAGCAGTTTTGGTTGTGAAAACCTTTGAAATCTGAAGCAAGTGCAAACCACTGCAGTATTTTTCAAACAACTAGCAAGAAATACATCCAGGGATGACCTCAGCCAACAGTACTGATTCCAGTGGCCAATATTTAGGAGAGGGAATTGGAACGGCTGAGTGTCGAGATGAGGAACATGACATTGAAGGGGCCTCCTTCCCCTCTCCTAAACTGAAAGTCACTTTTGCTCCCCAGGAAACATTTCCATGCCCATTACCTAGAGCTTCAGCCTCCAATTTTGTGGCAAAACCTCTCAGGCATGTCTCATGCCTCCCTGGGCAGAAAGAACCCATTGTTCTACCCAGCTACCAAGACCTTCACCGATACAACGGCAAGGACCTACACTGATGCAAAGAGTTGGTGAACTGATTAGGTGGTACATTCAAATACATTCAAGCAGAGTACCAAAACACTGAAGTTACAGTCATGTACATGTTATCCAATAAAAACCTCTATTTTGCGTTTACTTGAAGCTACCACAGAATTTCCAATTTATTGAGGTGAAGCCTGATTGCAGAGTTTATCTACTTTGCTTAGTTCACGACATGCAAATCTTACCCTGCCTTCTACAAAGTTTAGGTAAGAGACAGGACACAGGTCCTCAGGTAAAAGTCTTCCCTGGGCAATTTATACTCATTCAGTATCCTGCTGCACATTCATGTAGTTATGGGGATTAATCTAGCTTCCAAACCAAGCTCCAACATGATTATATCCTATCTATACATGTCTCTTTATCTATCTTCTGGTGGATACAGCTCATCCACATATTTCCTGCCTTTAAATGTGTTGCCATGCTCTGTTACACAGCAACTGAATGCCAGCAGTGCAAGCAGTGACACAATTTTAGGTACAAGGCATTTTTCTAAAGGCCATTATTTGCAAATCCCCAACTTGGGATTAATAGTGCTCTTTCACTGTCAAATAGCTTTGAACACAAATTCTTATTAAAAAGGATGACTGAGCAGTCTGGCATAAAAAGCTTAGCCAGGATTTCTGTGGGTGGTACCTTTTATTGGACTAACTGCAGGGTTGCAAGATAGACTTAAACAAGCTTTTGAATGCACCACATTCTTCAGGTCTCATTCATTCTTCTTCAAAAGTTTGAGTAAGTATCCCAGCCTTGCAGCTGGTCCAATAAAAAAAACGTATCACCTGCAAAGACTGTTGCCTCATATTTCCTAGACCACCACGGCTACACCACTAGTCAGTGCTACCATAAAACCTTGGGCTGTCTCTCAGTGCATATTATAAGTGTTTCTAGAGGCTGTGAACCCATTGCAAACAGATTCCTCTACTGAGCTATTTCTCATGCAAAAACTTCTAAATAGAAGCATTCAGACATGTATGTCACAACAGACTTCTGATCATTTTGTGATAAGCTTGTATTGTATTATGCACATCGCTGCACTGATTCTTTCTAACAACTTCCCACCAGGTCAGATCTAATTCACAGTACAGCTCATCCAGGACTTCAGATCCTGACTCTCAGCTTAATCACAGGTCTAGTTACATGACTATTGCTTCCTTAAATCTCTCCCACAAGCTAGGATTAAAAGGTCTTGAACATTTGTGTCACAAGTACAAAAATAAGTCAGAGCTTGAACTAACTACGTGACAAAACAAGCCAGGAACGAAGCCACGCTGTTTAGATTTATTTCTTTTGTGAAGAGCTTCCCCACCCCACCACACCACACTTCCAAATACCTTTAGGTCACCAGCCTCAGGTTTCTCAGTCTCTGAATCGTCATCTTCCTACAAGACAAGAATTTACAGGATTAAGCTTAAAGAGTGGGCTTGGTAAATTACTAAATGTATACTGAGGGGCTTGAATTCGACAGCCCAACAACAAAGCTACAGATGGCTTAAGCTTAAAGTCTCAATCCCCCTCCTCCCCTCAGAGCGCCCCAAAGAAATTCTACAAGCCACAGAAAGAAGGATTTTTAGCCAAAGCATGACTCTGCATAGCAGACATCCCACCCCCAGAGTTCATGCAGCACCTCTTTACTGAAAACCAGACAATAAGGAGGAAGCAGAACTAGAAAGAAAGTTTTTGTCAAGCAAGAATTCTGGCTCTTCCAATGTTTTTGCACTTGCTCCTCATTAGCAGGTCTCTCAGAGCAAGCAGCATTTGTGAGACCTATTGTACTCTAAAGCACACACCAGCAACACAGAAGACACAGCTTGCCTGCCATCCCACTCATCATGCAGCCTAGGTGACAGTAGCCAAGCCCCACAAGTCTGAAAGATCTGGTGATGCCAGCAGACACCAGATCTTGCTCATTTACAGTTCAGTGCCCCAGGAAGCAAGTTTGCTTTTATCAAGCACTGTATTGCACTTCCAAATACTCAAGAGGAACAAGGTCAGTTTGGAAGAATTTTACTTAATGGGCTTCATTCAATTATCATTTTGATCCAGAAAATAAAACCAGGTAACGGACAAAATGCCAAACAGAAACCACCATATACTATCCAAGAAGGGTCCTGTGGCTTTCACGATAGATTCAATTGTCACTGCAGAGTACACTGTTCTGCTAGCCAATTAATTTGACCATTACAAGGCAGCTCCCTCTAGATACAAATACATAACCAGGTGCAAGAGCTACCACATTTTTAAGAACATATATTTTCTTCCAGCTCACATATTTGAGGCTGAATGGATTCCCCTCAAACTCCTCCATTCCTCTTCAACTTTGGCCTGAAACAACTTAAAGGAAGTTGCAAGAAAAGTGAAAGGAGGGATTTGCAGTGGAAGTGCCATCTCAGTCTTCACCGTCTCAGGTCATGTGTTGAAGGCCCTGAGCTGCTGCTTTGCCATCTGGGCTGCCCCTCCACTACCCCCTGCCCAGGTTGGGGAGAGGGGAGCACATCAACTTGCCAGTTACTTCAATTATATCACCTAGGTACACAAGGATTACAAAGCTGAATAATTTGGTGTTTCCACCACCTTGCTGCCCTAGTTGAAAATGGCTGAGATTGGAGTGAACATGGGGTGCAGTGCTCTAAAAATAATAATAATAATAACAATAATAATAATAAAAATAATGAGATCTTAATATCACAGGCTTTGCTTTTAAAAGAGATTTTAAAAACCTACAGCTTCAGTGTATATGAATCATTTACACTACAAATCTATACCCACAACTACTCCTGAAGAAAGCAGCTTACCAACCAATGCCAACTGGGATGGCCAAGGAGAGAAAGAAAATTCTAGAAGAAAGGGCCTTCCATTAGGAAGGTCCAATGCTGGTCCTGGAAAAAAGTTAAACCTAGAAACTAATGTTCCATTGCTATGATAGGCTATAAAGTGAGAGACAGTTTTGGTAACTGCATTGAGGCTACAGAAAGCAATAACCAGAGAAAACCCCTGTAAGAGAGAATCTGTAGAAAGAACTGAATATGCAAAGGACATCTTCTCTATTTCTTGCACTTCTAAGATGATGTGGGACTACATTCTACCTTCAAAGAAGTTGTACCTGTAGATCTTTGAAAACCTACTTGCCCATGCTGGACAAAAAGATTTTTCCTGATGAAGAACAGTTAGATTTAAGCCACCAGTTTCTTCAAGATTTAAGCTCTCTCTAAAAAATTTCTAACACCTATGAATGCAAAACAAAAAAAATAGAAATCCAGCCTCTAGGAAGTTAAGAAACTGCATTAGTTCACCCTTTGAACACCCAAAGCATCTGCCATGAGACTTCTGCCATCATATACAGCTCTTCCAGGTAGCAGCAGTATGGAATTAACTAAACCAAGTCAATTTAACTTGTACTGTTCAGGTAATAGTTTCACTGGCTTTAAAGCGACAGCTGCTGCTTAGGAGAGCTGAGAGCAGTGGCTGAGACAGGCATGAAGTTCATCCCAACTATCTACGATCACACACACATACACAGATTTTGTGGGGAACAGTTACAGCAACAAATATCTTTTTTCCCCCTTCCTGCCTCAGAGGAGTGAGACACTTGAAGTGGGAGTAAGATAACAGGTAAGCAAACTTCTCATGACAGGCAAGACAGAAGAAACAAAACCTCGCTCCGTTCAGTCGTTATAGTGGAGGAAAGGTACTTTAAGTTTCTCAGATCCCTACTAACTTGAGGCAGATAGAAAAGATTAATCCTTCTAGTGTAATCTAGTGCTAGAATTCTAAATTAATGTCCCCACTCCTATCAGTTGGGATTTTCACAGGGTTACAGCCCCTACAGCTCCATGACAAAATAACTTGCCCTTCTGTGTGTAGGATCTATACTTGGCCATTAGATGCCTTGTGAACGTCATGCGTTGTGTACAAATATCCTAGGTATCACACAAAGCAGCCATCTGGGTATTTAAGTGCTGTTAGGAACATGCCATGCTTTCACAACGAACAAAAAGCCACGCAGATCTACACAAAAAACCCCAAAAAACACTGCCATATCAATACACACTGAAGCAGTAAGTGAATTCTGTATCCATGAAAAATAAAGAAAAGGGACATAAGCACCATAATTTCCATCCTG
>NW_017728964.1:13979424-13980267 GCF_001723915.1 Gavialis gangeticus
GCAGTAAGTGAATTCTGTATCCATGAAAAATAAAGAAAAGGGACATAAGCACCATAATTTCCATCCTGCGAGTTGTCCAGATGGATCATGCAACATGTTTCTGTTCTCCCAATTACACATGTCAAAAAGATAGAGGATTATTTAATTCAGCTAGTGATACAGAATGCTGGGATCTCATCCATGGGGTGGAATCAGGAAGGCCCCAGTGTTAGTGTTTAGTAACACAAGTGAGCCAAGCCACTGGTGGATCTAAAAGGTGGAATCCTTTGAATTTTAAGCAGATAAAAAAGGAATAATAGTAATAATTAAAAGAAGTTTAATCCCCACACTTCAAAAAGGGGTACAGAAGAACTAGAGAAGGTAGAGAAAGGCAACAGGGATGATTAGCAGTATGGAGGGGCTTTCATGAGGAGAAACTAAAGAGGGTAGGCCGATTCAGTTTAGAGAAGAGACATTCATGGGGGAATATGAAAAGGGTTTACAAAATACTAAATGGCAAAGAGAAAGTAAATAACAAATCTCTTATCTACTATCTCTTACAATACAAGAACTAGGGATGACTAGAGGTGCACCAATGCATCGGCCCGATATTGGATTGGTACTAATATAAAGAAAATTGGCTGTATTGGAAATCAGCCTGATGCAGCCAATAATTTAGCACTGATAAACGCCCATGTGCACACAGCCACAGTGCAGCACACAGGCAGCAAGGAGCACAGCCTGGCAGTGTGGAGAGCTGCCTCTAGCTGGTAAGTCCGTCGTGGTGGAAGGGGAGGGGGAAGGAAAGTGGCATGGGGGGGGAAGATCAATACCCCCCCATGGTGAGGAAAGGAGGGGGCAGGG
>NW_017728964.1:13980353-13981805 GCF_001723915.1 Gavialis gangeticus
GTGGACCCCAGGGGGGCATTTGGGGGGGGGGCAGGAGCCCAGATCCCAGTGCCCCCTGTAGCCCGGCTCCCAGTGCCGCCATCACACGCTTGGAGCAGTCTCAGCTCAATGCCCCACCTCCACTCATGTGCCTGGAAGAGTCGGGCCTGCACTGGGCACGTGGCTGCAGAACTAGGAGCAGGGCTATGGTGAAATCTGGGGCGGTGGCCGTGGCACCGGGATTGGGGCTACAGGGACATATTAACTGCCCAGCCAAGGCGGGGCAAGGTGCAGGAGCTATTGGGAACATATCAACTAAATATGGGGGACAAAAAAAAGAAAAAGCAGGGAAAAAAGAGGTCACAGGTTCATAGGGAAGGGGACACAATGCACAGCATGCCAGCCAGCACCTAGTGCCCCCTAAATGAGTCAAGGGAGCCTGTGGATGCAGCCCAGTGAAACTCAGATCCAGAGACATGAGTGGAGTGAGAGGAAGACATCCCCAAACTCATCCAGGTTCCCTCCAAGCAAGAGCCTCCTTCCAGTTTGGTAGATGGCCAGCTGGGCAGAGCCCAGAGGAGTTTGACCAGGAGGTCCTGGGACTTGGTGGGGCCACAGAAGGGGCGTGCATAAACAAAAAGATGTGGGGAGAAGTGCAGTCAGAACCTCAGCAGGAAGTTCTAGAGGAGGAAGAACAGGAGTTGCAGCCCAGCACACTGGAGATAGGTGTGTGCCAGGGTCTCCCTCTGTCGATAAAAGGGGCAGCTGTTGCGGGGTGTCCCTGAACCACACCAGATACATGCCGGTAGTGACAGCTCCACAGAGGAGCCGCCAACTGAGGTCCTTGGTGACATGAGGTCAGAATACAGATTTGTCCACTGAGGGTGCCCTCCCTCTTGTCATCTGACCAGGATGCAAGGACAGGAGGACCCAGGATATGCGACACAGGCCCTTTGATGTACTGTTCCAGAATGTGAGACAATCCCCACCCCACTAAGTAGAGCTATAAGCCCCCCTTAGAGGGAGGGCCACTAAGGGCACCTCACTGATTCCTTAGGACAATTAAAATACAAAACAGGGGCAGGAATGAAGGTCACAGGTTTAAAACAAATGTGCCTAGGGGTACACCAAACAATACACACTGGCTGAACATGTCCAAGGAGCCAGTGAAACTCTGCCCAGAGATGTGAATGGACACGGACAGAAAAACAGCCCTATAGTCCCCGGGTTGCCTTGCAACAGAGCACTCTTCTTGGTCAGGAAGATGGCAAGCTTGGCTAGGGCCAGAAGGAGGTTGACCAAGAGGTTTCATGACTTGGTGGGGCTGTGGATGGGGAGCGTGTAAAAAAGGAGTGGGGAGCTGTGCAGCCAGAACCACAGCATAAGGCTCTGGGGGAGACGGTGAAAGGACTGCAGCCTGATGCACTCCAGGTGGGTGTGCCTCTGCCTGCAGAAGAGGCAGGCATCAGGTAT
>NW_017728964.1:13986805-13998414 GCF_001723915.1 Gavialis gangeticus
ACAGAGCACTCTTCTTGGTCAGGAAGATGGCAAGCTTGGCTAGGGCCAGAAGGAGGTTGACCAAGAGGTTTCATGACTTGGTGGGGCTGTGGATGGGGAGCGTGTAAAAAAGGAGTGGGGAGCTGTGCAGCCAGAACCACAGCATAAGGCTCTGGGGGAGACGGTGAAAGGACTGCAGCCTGATGCACTCCAGGTGGGTGTGCCTCTGCCTGCAGAAGAGGCAGGCATCAGGTATGCAAAGTGCGCGAGGTGCATGACCATGGTGACGGCTCTGTAGAGGAGTTGCCAGCTGGGGCCCCTGGGGGCTCACAGGATCAAAGTGGACTCCTGGCTCGCAAACCAGGATCTCTTGCCCCCGTCTTCACCAAGGGTGTCCCACCATTTGTTGCCCAGGCAATGACAGGCTGACAAAGGATGCGACGTGGGGGAGGAGGGGTTCTGTGTGATGAACGTTTCCAAGCCTAGATCTGACGCCTTATGGCTCTCATTTGCTCCGTTTTTCAGCTTTTGCTTTTTTTAGGCAGCAACACTGCCTGGAGGTTGGGCTAGCCCCAGCTCTGTGTGACAGTGACTCCTCTGCAGCCTGTTCGGTTCCTCTCCGTTGTAGATGGCCCAGCTGGAGGTGGCAGGGGATGGACCAAGTTTCCTTGCCACAGGCAGCGCTCCCAGCCATTTAGGTGTCCCATTGCTGCAGCCAGGCAGAGGCTGCCCCAGCTCCCCTTGCAAGGCAGCTGGCACACGCAGCCTGCAGGGACTGGCCGCCCGTGCGAGAAACCCCGACTCAACTTGGACATGGCCTCCCTACTTGCCACAGTCGGACCTGGCTTCGCTCTCAAGCGAGGCTTTCTGCAGGGCGCCGGGCCCGCGCGATGCTCTCGGGGGGGGAGGCGCCGGAAGCCCGGTGGGGAGGGGTGGGGCACTCACCGACTGCCGGCTATTGTCGTCGTCGTCCTCCTCGTAGCCGTCCTCGTCGCCCTCGAGGCGGGAGAAGTCGTCCTCGCCGTAGCCCTCGGACACGAGGCCGCCCTTCTCCTCTGGGGACAGGGGCGAGGGACAGGGTTAGCGCGCCGGCGCCTCGCGGTGGAGAAGAGAGAGGGGATGAGGAAAGGGGACGGGAACTCACCGCCCGCCGCGACGCCATCGCTGCCTGTCGCGCCCGCCTCGCTGTCGGACTCGGGCTCGGAGTCCTCCGCGTAAACCGCCAGCGACGACAGGACGCTCCGCTTAGCCGACGCCATCTTTCCCCTCCCCTGCTGGAAGTGGAGCTCGCTTCCGGCGCGGAGGGATGACGCTCAGGGTCAGAGGGCAAAGCGTTCGCCATGGCAACAAGGCCCGCCCCTTCCGCTTCGGGCTAGTTGGCGGGGAACGCTGGTGCTTTCCCCGTCTCAGCCGGTCCGCGGAGAGCGAAACCTGCTAGGCGGCACGGGGCCCCTCCGCCGCGACGGCGCTCGGTAACGGCGGCGGCCTCCGAGTGAGGGTGACTGGCCCTTTAACGGGCGCTGCTGACGTCACCTCTCCGCGCCAGGGGCCGCCGCAGCAACAGGTGCCGGAAGCGGAGGAGCGGTGAGGATCGGGATCGGGGCCGAGGCCGCCCGCGCGGAGGGGGAAAGGGACCCGGCTAGGGAAGCAAAAGGGCTCAAGTAGTCCCTGCTGCCGGGCAGGTTTCCTCTGGGAGGGGCAGGGCCCTGGGGAGGGGGGGAGGAGGAGGCAGCGGAGGAGGGGGCGAGCAGTTGAGGAAGGTGCAGCCTTGCAAAGAGCCGGCCTAGGGGCAGAGATGAAAGCTCCCGTGGCCCTTCCTGCTCCCCTTCCCCATTCCCTCCAGTCAGGCCGGCGCCTGGCACCAGCACCAGCTCCTTGCCGAGGGGTTGAGCTCTATCCCCTGTTCACCCTTCAGAAACCGTTGCAAGTGCCGTGTGCGTAGGGGGAGGAAACGGGTGTCGGTTGTAGGGGGAGGAAAGGTTTTGCCATGAGACTGGTTCTCCCTTGTTTAGTGGGGTGTGGAGGAGGGCGGGGGAAGGCGGCTGACTTATGAAGGATTCCGGCTCTGCCCCGGGGGAGGGGGGTGGGCTTTGGAAGCAAAGATGCCTTCAGGAACCTGGTGCTGGAGGAGTGTGACCTGCAGCATTCAGGCGGGTGAGACTTGTGGGACTAATCCTCCTGACGGAGGTGTTGCGATTGGCTGCTGGTACAGAGAACAGCAGAGCTAAGTAAGCTCCTTTCCTTCTTCTTTACCTTGACCTAGTCCTAGGTCCCATAAGATGAACGAGCGCAGCTCCTCGGGCCTGGAGGGCCAGGTCCGGAAGACTCTGAAGAAGGTCTTTGGTTTTGATTCCTTCAGGACCTCTCTGCAAGAAAGTGCAGTCTTGACAGTAGCGAAAGGTAAGACACAACAGTTGTTTGGGGGGCTGTGACCTTACTTTGTCAGCTTCCAGTTCTTCTGCCTGCAGTGGAGTTGAAGGAGCTGGCCTCATGGATTATGCGTTGCTGACAGTGGTTTTGAATCCCTACAGAGGGTTTCTTGGTCTGGCCACTCTGGTAAACCATCCTAGACCAGAGATAATCCAAGGGTGCTTTGCTGGGGAAGAAATGCTAGTATCCTTTACTGGGAAAGTGGTCTCAGTGGATGTAGATGACTTAGCAAACCTGCCTCGTATACCATTATAATAATGGTGTTTCCTCCCTCCACCCCAACATAAGAAATCTTAAGCTGGTTAATATGCAGTTTTGCTGATTTAAGTGCCCTTCCTCTAGGACCTCCAGCTGGCTCAGCTATAGATTCATAGATTGTTAGGGGCTGGAAGGGACCTTACAAGATCATTGGGTCCAGCCCCCCTGCACTAGGCAGAAAAGACAACTGGGGTCAGGTGACCCCAGCAAGGTGACTGTCCAGTCTCCTGTATCGGGGTTTGCAGCTCTTCACACCTTAAACTGACAAAGTAGTGCTGGCAGAAGTTTATAACATGACTTGGCTCCATTATAGATATGGTTTGAATTCATGGAAGAGTTCTCTGAATGAAATGGTAAAAGCATTCTTTCACTGGTGAGACCCTGTGTATGCTAGGGTTTTGCCAAGGTGCCTTTGTAAACCAGGTTTGGTTCTGTGCTCTTGACTGACACGGCTGTGCTAACAGAACTGCTAGTTATAGACCAGGCCATAGTGTCAGAAGCCTATGATCTCCCTCTCTCCACTGGCCACTAGCTCACACACACAGCTGTAGCAAGTGCCTGTGTCAGAGCCAGGGTATCATGTCAGCAATATGTTTCTGCCTTCTAGTTAGTGTGGTATGAGTTGTCCTCTTTCTCATTTAGTAATGGATGCTGTTTTACAATACTAGTTCATATAGAGTATCCACTTGCAGTTGAAAGAGTCTTAAATCTCTGTTGCGGGGAGATTTTATTTAACAGACTGCAGTAAAAATCTGTCCAGAGACTAGCAGCTTAATTGCTGAAGGTACAGTCTAAAAGCAAGCCCTTCTGGCACTGGGATGGTATAATCTTGAATAAGTCAGTTAACTTCACTGTCCCTTGGTTTAAACCTCTGGGTAGAATAATTCCTGTTGCGTAGCAGGATTACAAGGCTGAACTCATAGTTTCATAGCTTCTAGGGTCGGAAGGGACCCGAGCAGATCATCTAGTTCGACCCCCTGCCATGGCAAGAAGAGCACTGGGGTCAAACGACCCCAGTAAGGTGGTCATCCAACCTCCTCTTAAAAATTCATTGCAAAGCAGCTGGAGATTCTTGTAAAGAAGCAGCTAGAAACATGCAAAAGATTATTTTGCTTTTAGGAACTAAAAAAGACCTTTCTTGTGCTGGCATCTAGTGCTGTACGTGCATAAGCCCAGCATGAATACGGCTTCTCTTCATGTATACAAGCTGTTGTACCCAACCCTCCACAGCATAATCCAAAGGAATTTACCGCTGTTCAGCAGCTTTGAGTCTTGTTCTGTTGTCTTCGCAGGCGAGAAGGATGTCTTTGTATGCATGCCCACAGGGGCAGGGAAATCCCTGTGCTACCAGCTTCCTGCAGTACTGGCAGTGGGCATCACCATTGTCATTTCACCTCTGATTGCACTGATTCAGGTAACCATCTCCTGTTAGCTTTGGATAGGCAATCAGTGAAGGGGAGGGGAGACTGGGGAAACACAGTTGGGTCCTGCCTTTCTACCCACCAACTTCTAACATCAATTGGTCTCTCAGGTCTCTTCTCATTACCAATGAGTTGGTTTTGCCACTCTGTTAGTAGGAGAAAATGTTGCTGCTGCCTGATTTACCTGGGTTTAAAGTCTTCTGACTTGTCTAAAGAGCAGAACTATGGGAGGCCTCTCTCCAGCATTCTAATGGTGACAGTAATGGGACTTGAACCAATATAACTGCAGTGGGGACCTTTGATTTAACAGAGGGTCACAATGATTGGTCCTGCTTCCTTCCCTCAGTGATATGCTGTCTGGAGACAGCAGCATTGATCCACTATAGGTGTTTTAACTGGAGCTTTCCCAAGAATAAAACTGCCATTTTATCACCTATAGTAAGAACCCTAAGGATAGTCCTTTTTTCTCATAACTGATCTTTGTCATTATCAGACAGAATTGGGGACAAAAAAGCAATTCTGGGAAGGAGTTTTTGGCACAGGTGCTGCTTAAACATTTTAGGTTACAGGACACTTACTTTGGGGCACCTTACTGTTTCTGGTGTGTTATACTCCGTTGTGAACAATGACTCTCCACAGGAGAAGCTGCAACTTTGCTTAGATTCGGTCCAGTCCAACACACTGCATGATGCTGGTTTCCTTTTAAATAGGCTTCAACCAACATTTTACATATTTTCGAAATGGCTGATAGCTCTCAGAAAATAGTTATCAGTAGGGAATTTCCTTCAATCTAGAGTCTTTCCAGTTGGGTTCTGCAGGGATTAGTAGTAGTCCTGATGCTATTCCATATTTTTCTCAAGGACCTGAAAGTTGAGAGAGAGAAAATTGCTGCTGATACAATTTGCAGATGACTCAAAGATGGGCAGGGTGCTAACTAACAAAGAGGATAATGCAGTTTGGCCAGGAGGATGTATATTGCTTGTTAAGGGCTGTTGAAATGTACTGCATTTTGTACAGCTAAATACAAAGGCGAATAATACCTAGGACCTGAGAATGCACTGGTGAGACTGAAACTGGAATGCTGTGCACAGTTCTCGTGTGTTTTTAAAAAGATGCTGGGAAAACTGGCAGGGATGCAAGGGAAAGCCACAGAAGTGAATCAAGGGCTGGAGAATGTGCCTTGCAGTGAGAGACTTGGTGCAGTCAATTTATTACAAAGGAAACTGGAAGCTGACTGGATGGTGAAGCACTTTCTCCCTTGGGGTGAAAAGCTCCATAGCCTAGTAAACAAAGGCCTGACAGGAGCCAGTGGATGAAGTGAAAGCTGGACAGATTCAAATTAGAATTAAGTTACACAGTTTACCAGTGAAATGCTGGTCTGTTCCACTGGTTAGTCAAGTGGAGTGGAGAACTCCCTGTCTCAGCAAAGGCAAATTCCCAAAAGCTTGAGTAAGACTGTGCCTGCCTGGAAGCCATGCCTTAGTCACCTAAGGTATTGGGCTCAATTCAGGGGCAAGAACATGCCATTCTGTGACCTGTGTAATGCACAGAGTCAGATTATTGGATCTGGTCGTTCCTTTGTGCTTTAAGAATCTATGAATTTCACCTTGGAGGTGGGCCCTTTGTGTAATGGTGGGTGAAGCAATATCTGTATGTAGAATGTATTTCACTTAAGTTTGTAAAATGCTTTGGCAGCCTGTGGATCTAGAGATGCTCTATAGATATGAATAGTCGGCATGCCTAATGCTCTCATGGTAAGCATCCTGAAAAGATTTGGTCCCCTCCCACCTCTTCTGGGAAAGGCTGGACATGTCATGCATAGATCCCTTCTGCTAGTTTCTTTGCTGCACAGGGAGTGTTTGTCACCATAAAAGCCAGTGGTCGCACAGACGCAAGGCTGAATGGTTTTGCTAGCTGCTGTGTTTAAAACTTTGCATGCTTTTGGTTTAAGAGGGTTGGAGCTGTGACTTTGCAGTAGCTGTGTGTAGACCTGGTCTGGGTTGGGGTACAGCTTGATTTTTTTTTTTTTTTTTTTTTTAATGGTTATCTTTTCTGGTAGCAATCCTGATACCATGCTTCCTTCAGTGCTATTTTCTTCCTCTGTCACAGGATCAAGTGGATCATTTGTTGGCCCGGAAGGTCAGAGTCTACTCCCTGAACTCCAAGCTCCCTGCCCAGGAGAGGAAGACCGTCCTGGCTGACTTGTCAAGTGAGACACCCTGGGTAAAGCTCCTGTATCTCACCCCAGAGATGGCAGCTGCTGCCTCCTTCCAGCCTATCCTGAACTCCCTAGTGTCCCGAAACCTCTTGTCTTACCTGGTGGTAGATGAAGCTCACTGCATCTCCCAGTGGGGGCACGACTTCCGGCCTGACTACCTACGGCTGGGCTCTTTGCGCTCTCACATACCTAACACACCCTGCATCGCTCTGACTGCCACAGCCACCAAACGGGTCCAGGATGATATTGTGGCATCTCTTAAACTTAAGCAGCCTATCGCCACCTTCAAGACTCCCTGCTTCAGGTCCAACTTGTTCTACGATGTGCAGTTCAAAGAACTCTTGACTGATTCCTATGGGAATTTGAAGGATTTCTGCCTAAAGGCTCTCAAAGTGGAGAACTCCACAGGGGTAGGTTTGTCTTGGGAATTACTTCCTAGGCCAGAGCCCTACAGAGGCTTCCTACATGTATGGTGCTAACAGGTCTGGGAAGGAAGGTCTGTGAAAGGAGCATTCTTAAGTCATTTTTAAGACATTCTCAATCTTTGATGTGTAGGACTTTCTTCCCAGCCTCGTTTGTCTTTCCCTGCTGGAAAAATGGGCATATGAGAGTTTTGCTTTGCTATGGACTAAGTGCTCTATGATGTAGGCTGGCCTACATGCCAGAAATATGGCAATGGTGAGACCTGTTTAGCTCCTCGCTGTACCAATTTACCAGTGTCCCTGGTAAGTTATTTAGCTGCTCTGTGCCTCACTTATTCCCCTGTATAACAGGGATATTTATGCCTCCCTACCTTACAGGGTGTTGTGAGGAGAAATATACTGAAGACTGTGAGGTGCCTGGATACTATGGTAATGGGGACTTCATGAGTATCTAGGACAGACAGGCAGGCATCCAATTTGCCTTACTTTCATGCTGGTTTATCAGCGCCATAGGGCATAGACACAACTTTAAGGATATTTTGTTGCTGCCAAGGAGAGACATGTTGTAGGCTCTCTGTCCTGGTTCCTCAGCAGTAATAGCTGCTAGCTTTGTCCCTCTTCCTCAGGTGGCACACTGGATTTTCCCTTCTCTCTGCTTCTGTAGGTATACTCTGGCTGTGGCATTGTGTACTGCAGGACAAGAGAAACCTGTGACCAGCTGGCTATTGAGCTGAGCTACAGAGGAGTGAAAGCCAAGGCCTATCATGCAGGTACTAGAAGCTGTGACTGCCTAGAGTCAGTGTAACAGAAGGTTACCTTCCTTAGTGGTCTGGCTCAGACAGATCTTGGAGAGCAGCTCTCTAGGTGTGACATTGTGACAGCTCAGGTGGGGCCTGGGACTCAAGACAACTGGTCCTTGATAGAGATGCTAGAGAAATGGTTGAATGGTGTTCCCTGGTGCCTGTTGCCTTTGATCCTGCAGAGCCTGAATGTAACCACCTGCATGCCGTGTTGCGAGATGATTCTCTTCAAGCTTCTGCTTGGGAGGGGTCCAGATTTTCCTCTGTTGCATCCTTAGTCTGACACTGAGCCAGTTTGCAGTCTGGAGTAATGGGTTAAGCTTTGATCTGTATGCTCTTGCAACTTGAGCCAGTCAGGCGGTAGAGAGATGGAGCTAGAAAGGGCACCCTTCTTTCATTCTGACTTCCCTGCTTTTCCCTCCCCAGGACTGAAGGCAGCTGACAGGACTTCAGTTCAGAATGAGTGGATGGAGGAGAAGGTGCCAGTCATTGTTGCAACCATCAGTTTTGGAATGGGAGTTGACAAAGCTAACGTCAGGTGTGTTGGTGCTTGGAGGGCTGAAGAAATGGTGGAACTGTGAGGTATCACAATGGGCAGGAACTTGGGAAGAGGAGAGAAAAAGGCTTTCTTAACCACTCTTTGTTCATTAAGGTCTAACTCAGCTGAAACACTTGGAAGAAAAATAGCCTCTGCAAGATTCAGCGACTCAGCAGCTGAGCAAAATGTGTCTGTGGTATAAGCTCAGAGGGGTTTCAAGAGCTCTAGGGACCATAGTTTAACTTGTGGGCCTGTGCTGGTGTCTACCTTCTCTCTCTTTCCTGGGTATCAGTGGTTTAATCAGAAGGGCATTTGATTATCCCAGACTGATGCAAAGCACTGCTGCTCAGCCTTGCCTTTGCATTAATAACATTTTGGGTGGTGACTTGCATATGCATCATGCCTGACAAGTGCTGGTGTTGCTTTTGGGAAATGGGCTAAGGGGTGAATGGAAGGATGATGTAGTATCTCTGCTTCTGTTGGAGTCGGCCTGTCTCAGTTTGCTGCTAACCCTGTCCCCAGCAACAGTTAATCATTGCAGGAGCTGACAGCCACGGCTAAGGAGGAAACTTGTATCCTGATGCTTCTTGGCTGCTCCTGATAGTACAGTCCTGATAGAAGCCGAATATTTAAAAAAATATTGGCAGCATATCACTGGACTGCTTTAAGATCTCTGAGGTACAAAAATGCAAGTAAGAATAAAAAAGGCAGCAGTCACTGAGTCGTCTCATGGTAGCAGGCCTAAGTCAGCTTTGCAGTAGTGTCTTTTGGATGCACTTCTTGTGTGCAGGCTTAATTATGAGTTAGTAATGGTCCACGGTGGCATTTCATGCCTGGGCGGAAGCCCTTAGTCCACAGCTGAGCCAGAACTTTGTGTGCATATAATTGGCAAAGGAGCTTTGTACTGAAGCTTAAGTGACATCTTGTGAATTTGCAAAGCAAACACTGCTCTGTTAATAACGTGTAATTTTGTGGTAATAGACCCAGACCTCTGGAGACAGACTATTTTTTCCATCCTTCATAATTGTATATCTTTATGCGTTTAGGGGAGCTAGATACATACTGTATCTGTTCTCTTTGAGTGGCATCCCACTATTTGACTGTTCACATACATACTAGTCTTCTGTTGTAACTTCCCTTTGTGTTGCTCATGGTTCAGAACCCCTTACCTCATAGGCTCCTTGGTTCTGACTCTCGCCCTCCTGCCACCCTATTTGTATGCTTTATCCTTGACCTCAGCGGAAAGTGCTGCTGTCCTTGCAGCAACTAAAGAAGTCTACAACAACATGTTTCCTGTTGCCTTGTCCCATGCAGATTCGTTGCCCATTGGAATATTGCTAAGTCGATGGCTGGGTATTACCAGGAGTCTGGAAGAGCTGGGAGAGATGGGAAACCATCTAGCTGCCGTCTCTATTACTCTAGGGATGACCGGGATCAGGTCAGCTACCTGATCAAGAAGGAGCTCTTTACCATCCAGGTAAGATCCACGGAATAGTTTTCCGGAGCGTGGTTTTTTCAGTCTTCTAGGTAAAAGTTTGCTGCTGGGTTTGCTGTCTGGTTAACATTAATCCTGCGGTCGCTACAGAATGTCCCAAAGTAGGATGGAGTTTACCTAGATCTGCCACGTGGGCTGGGGGTAAAAGTATTATACCTGGATCTGGCTTCATAGTTCCCCCTTTTGAAGAGAGTGGAAGAGGCTGAAGCAGTGAGAACAGAAGTGGTTGGAGCTGGAGGCACGGCTCAGGCAGAGGTGGTTAGACTTGGCTGTGGTACTGCCATAGGCTGGAAGAAAAGTGGAGCCTATGTTCTAGAGGCTGGAGGGATAGTTGGGTTTGGACGTAGGCAGAGTTGCTGCACCTGTCCAGAACTGTATCAGAGGGAGCTTTGCTGATTATTCCCTGCTTCTTCTCAGGAGAAAAAAGGCACCTTGAAAGAGTCTGATAAAGCAATGATGACAGCTTTTGATACCATGGTGACCTTCTGTGAAGAGCTTGGGTGAGTATATCTGTTATGCATTGCTTGAGGGTCCCCTTTTCTCTTGCGTCACCGTGACAGCCAGGACTGCTGTGTTTTCTGTAACTTTGTAACTGTGGAGAAGAAAAATGTCTCCTAGTGGTTGTGAAGGAATCTTTCCAAATCCCATTGAATGTGATGGATGCAGTGCTGTTTGTGGGCTGAGGAAGGCGGGCAAGAACAGCAGCTCAGAGAGGTGTGAATGCCTGCTTTAATTGCAATTGGCTGTTGATTCTGTAGCTTAATGGGCTAAAATGTTGATGTTAAAGTTATCATTATTCTGATCACTGAAGCAGAATTGCTCAATGTGTTTGTAGGATGTAATGGTTGATATTGGGGACATAGGGCGCTGGGGTTCCTGGTTGGTACGCTGGAGTCTGTTCACTACTTGTGCCCACTAGTATGAGTTGCTGCTATTCCATGATGTCAAACACTACAACCCTTGGAGCCAAAAAAAATCCCTTTGTACTCTGCTTCCCTTGCTTTTCAGGGCACCAGGACCCACAAGTATTGCCTGTCAACCCTATGACTTTCCCTACAGCAACTTCTGTAGGCAGTCGTATGCTGCCAACACAGAAACCAGCAGCACAGTGCAACTCTGAGACTCTCTTAAATCGATGCCCCAGAATTCCTAGTCTCTTGTAGAATTCACCACCAGGCTTCATGCAGAAACCAGGGACACTTGCTTGAGATTAGCACCAGAGCTTGGCTGCTTCTAGTGATGTCTGATTTGGTCAGATTGTGTCTGAATCGTTCCAGCTCCTAAAGCTGGTCAGTTCAATAGGAGGTACAGTCCCTCTCTCATCTGAGCACACCATCCTCTGTTGCTATGAAGATCTCAGCATATGAAACTGGCACATAACCACACTGGCAGGCTGCATGCCTCGGGGGCTGCAGTTCAGCTGGAAGCAGGCAGAGGGGGATTGTAACCCTGCCATGACAGAGTGGGCCAATTGAGAACAATAAGTGGCTGGCCCATGGGAGTTAAAAAGCTCCAGAGAGAGACCAATCAGGACAGAAGAGAGACGGCTAGGAGGCTAAAAGCAGCAGTGACCTAGAGAACTCGCTCAGGGTCTGGGAGAAGACTGCAGCAGAACTGAGGCAGGTCGGAGGAAAGAGAGGACTCTGAGGTGAGAGGCTGCAGTGTAGAGCCAGAGTGTCCCTCTCAGGGTCTGGAAAAAGACCCTAGGTGAGTTGGGGAGCTCGCTATAGCAAAGGAGAAGACTGCGGGACTGGAAAAGCAGCACAAAACCAGAGTCACCTTATCAAGATCTGGGAAAAGGGCCCAGGATTGTGAGTTAACTGATCAAGGGACAGCAGGGTAGGTCCTATGAGGAAAGGTTGCGGGACCTGAACCTGTTCAGCCTTCAAAAGAGAAGGCTGAGGGGGGATCTTGTGGCCTGTTATAAACTGGTTAGGGGGGATCAGCAGGCGCTGGGGGAGTCCCTGTTCCCCCGAGCGCCGCAAGGAGTGACCAGGAACAATGGTCACAAGCTGGCGGAGGGAAGGTTTAAGTTGGACATCAGGAGG
>NW_017728964.1:13998564-14003498 GCF_001723915.1 Gavialis gangeticus
CTTCCGACCCTAGAAACTATGAAACTGTGACTGTGTTTCCATTTGCTTGCTGGTTGTTTATATCGGGGGGGTGTCAACTGGGGGTATGCATACCCTCAGGGGTACTTGGGAAGGCCCTAGGGGGTACGTGTGGGCAGGGATGGAGTGCCGCCACCCACCACCCTGCACTGTTGCCTCCCAGGAGCAGGGCTGGGGTGGGGCGAGGGCAGCAGTGCCCCCCTGCGGGGCCGCATAGGTGCCGCCCAGCTGGTCAGACGTGGTGGGAGCTTGCATGCAGCAGCTACTGCCATCCACCACCCTGTACTGCTGCTGCTCCGCATCTGGCTGTGCGCCACCCCCCTCCCCCCCCTTTAACCCCCCTGGCTCTGCATCCAGCTGCTGGGGGTATATTTATTTTAAAAGGTTGAAAACCCCTGATTTATATTGATTCTTATGAGAAGGGAGTTTGCCCCAGGACATGAAGACTGTGACTGAGCAGTCCCCAACTCTCAGCAGGGACTTTATCCTGCATTTGTGTCCTGTGAGGCAAGTTTGTCTAGGACAAATAAAGACTGCGTTTGAGAAACCTGATATCGTGCTACTCAGACAAATTAATATACATCCCTATGGAAGGGATTATTGTTTAGTGGGTAACTGTGATACCTGCTGTGCTGTGAAATGGAAGTGATAAACAGTCGTAGAGATGGGGTGTATGTGTGGTCCTCTTCTTCCTCCTATTAAAGAAGCTAAAGCACATCGGGAGTGACTTTTTTGCCCAGGTCTTTTTCTGGCTCACACTGAAATTTCTAATTGTTTTTGTTCTTGGCGTTTTCTTTGCCATACCACCTCTCCTGTGCAGAGGCAGACAGCCCAGCAGCTTGATGGAAAAACATTTGGCATTTAATATTTTTGTTTTGGAATCGCAAGGGCCCCATCTTCCAAGGTACTAAGTGTCCTTGATTCATGTTGGCCTCGACAGGAGCTAATGGTGCTTACCACCATTTTAGGGAACAGGCCTAAAATATGCATGTGCTGGAGGCAGGGAATCTAATTGCAGACTAGAAACCACTACACACAATACACACCATGAACTTGATCTGAGGCGGCTGTAATTGTGCTGATTGCCATGTTGTGCTAGCTGGAGACAGCAAGGCTTTAATTTTGCCAATAAGAGAGAAGAGTGTGATTGCTGACTGGAAAATCAACATCTGTCCTCCTCCACCATAGCCTTGCATCTATTTTTATTATGTTGGGCTGAGCTCAAGGGAGTTTGAGGCTCAGTGGGGAGATGGCACATTTAGTTTTTTGGTGCTGCTGCCACAGCAGAGCTGTTGCCTTCAGTTCTGTTTTGATGGGGAAGATCTGCTTAACAGGTTTGAGACTTTCACCTGTTGTGCTGAGGTCTGACCATAAAGGTTGAAATCAATTGAAATGATGCTTCATTGGCTACAGATAAGTTGATTCCACCAGGGGGCTTCTGGGAAGCTCCCTAGTCTAAGACTGATCAGCTTATGCAGCTAAACCTCTCCCCCTTCTGTTGCTATCCTTCAGGCCACACCTTGATTGCCAGGCACTTGCATAACCACTTGATATGTAAAGTTTTCCTTCAGTGGATAAAGAAATTAAAGCAACTCAGCCTCCATATCACCCTATCCCTGTTTTCTCAATGCTGAGTCTGTTAGTAAGAGTGTCAGCTGGGACCCTTTTTTCCATTGGAAAAAATGGGCATGAGATAAGAAATAGAAAATCCTTCCAATAAAAGTGCACATGGAGCCAATGGACTTTCTTTGCTCCCATGAATGAGGCTATTAGGAAATGGTATTGCACCTGTTGCATGGGGCACTTAAAAATGTAGTGGTCCCCTTTCTGTCTGCAAGTTTATAGGCTGGGGAATGCTGATCCCTTCATATCAAAGGCTAAAAGTAGCTGCCAGCTGTAAGTCTACAACTTCCTGCCCATAACTTCCCCAGACCCCACCACCTTCTGACCTTTCACGTGCCACATATCATCCCAGGATAGAAACTTGCTGAGACTGTGCGTATCACTTCAGGGTGTCTCTTTGGGCTTGTCTGCTGTGTGCTATAACTTTACAGTGGTTGGAGAAGGCTCCTGATTAAGATACTATTTAAAGGCACACCACTTTTTCCATTAATTTGTTCCTTTTAATTTTCAACTAAGATAATTGTTCTAGTTACGTTCTTTAAACTAAAAAACCTGACCCTGAAAGACCTTGAATTACAGCAACAACAAAGGAGGCATAGGTTTTTCTGTTGTCTAAGCAAGGCAGAAGAATGTTTCCATCAGCTGCTTGTGCTGAAAGGGTTTTCACATCTCAAGTTTGTCTCGATTCCCTCTGGTGAAATCATTTCTCCCACTTCCTAAATAGCAGAAGAGAAAGGTGGCTGTCTTGGTGGGATTCTTAAAGGGATTCTTTTTCCATCTTCAAACACTGTTTGATCACTTCGTGGACTAACACAATCATTTTGCTTGGGGAGAGAGGGGGAGATTCAGACAAGCAGATATCTTGCATTTAGTTGTTCAATGGTTTTTGAATTCAGACTGAATCGTGTGTCGAGCTCACGGTAGATTTGTAGTTGACAGTGCGTGGGTGGCCCTCCCAGGAGGTCTTTTCCGTATGGGCTGTCTGCTTGTGAATGCTGTACATCTGGGTAGGGAGAAGTAACCACGTGAGGTGAGAAGAGGAAGGTTCCTTCAGCAATCCAGATGTGGATGGGACAGTTCTTGTCTGGCCTTACTACTCGTGAACTGTTGTGGTGTTTGGCCTTGCTGTTTGTGATGCATGCACTATGTGCGCTTTGGAGATGAGCAGCAGCCAAAGATGGCAGCGAATAAGAGGAGGACAATGAAGACTGTGCAGAATGACCCGATCACCACCAGCCCCCCAAGCGCCCATGCGTCTGTCTGAATCCGGCTCTCCAGGTTTCCCAGAATTTGGGGCGCTTCTTGTATTGGGAATGACATGCTGGCCCACCTCTCCTGGAGTTAGATGAAATGAGCATTAGATTCTCAGCTGTCTTCTCTGCACCCCTTAAGATATGCATTATGTACAATAAAAATATAAGCCTGTACCCACCCTTCATGCCCTTATTAGTATGGGTCTTTCAAAAGGTGTAGTTCCTCTTTAGTGGGGGACTGTGATCATAAACAGGATATAAGACACCAGAGTCAGTTTGGTGACTGATACCATGGAAGGGTGAAGAAGGAAAAGTCTGGCCTCAAAAAGGTTCTGTTTGGGGATTAACCCTTCTGGCAATGGGGCTTTATTTTCACAGCCCTCCTGTAGATGCTTTTAGCACGGGCTGCTGGTCTTGGTTTGGAAACTTTTGCTCTATCCCTGCTTTTGAGCAAAATGGTAAAAGTGCATTTAGTAGTAACTTGCATGCACACAGTCTTGCATTGCAGCTGACATGCATATATGATTTTTCCTTCTGTTTAATGACATCATTTCAGTAATATTTAATCTAGAGTGTCAAAAGGCTTCTTACACTTGCTCATTCGCTGTTGGCTGAAGGTTAGTTAAATAACACTGGCTGTTTCCTTGCAAAGCAGCTTGTGATTTTAATCAAGTTCCCTGCTGGGCACACCACAAGAAGAAATAAAAGAAAGGATGGGGAGTTGATTCCTCCCTCCTCTGCAGCTACTACTGTGCTGGCCTAAACAAGAAAGGAGAGGGACAACATCAATTATTTCAATCCATTTATGTCTGTCCATTTTTCCCCTTGATACTGCATGAAAGGAAAGCAATTGCAGAGCATGAAATTCATTCCACCCTCGCAAAGTAGCGCTTGGTGAGAAGCCGTACACCCCTTTTCTCTCTGAGCAGCCAGAAGATTTGGATAATGCTTTGGTGTTGAAATGGCAGCAGGTGGTTTTAGTAAAGACTGTAACTGCTCTGCAGTGAGACATGCAGGAGTAAAGCACCTCTCTGACTCAGCTATCTCGGAGAAGGCTGCAGGTGAGCCCTGAGATACCCTCTTCCTCTAAAATGGAGGCAATGCCAGTAGCCTGAACACAGGTCTCCAAATCTGAGGGAGGAAACGCGCCTTACCATGCACTCCAGAAAGCCTCTACCTCTCCTGGCTGCGACCAGCATTGACATGCAGAAGCTGCATGTGGTCTCACTGTTACCTGAAGCCGCTCTGTGTGCAGTGGATGCTCCTTCTCCTTCTGTGCACGTACTCCAGGAATCGACCTGCTGAGGGGACCCTCTGTAGTGTGTGTGGGATGTGTGTCGTCTCTGAGGAATCGCCTGTTTGCACTGTAGTGAATTATTAACAGCCTTAGCCCTGTTTTGTTTCTCAGGTGTGGCTCGTCTGATATGGGGCCATTTGTCCAATTGGGCAGTACAGAAGTTTAGTTTCTCTGCGATTCGGCCACCTCCACAGCTTATGTCTGTCTGCATTTCCTATGTTTGGTTTAGTCTTGCTAGAAAGGTGGGGGACTGAAATGGACTTGTGTGTCCCTTAGGAGGGGAGAGTGCTGGTGTGAAGAAAGCTGTGGACACTCATCATGATCTTATCCTGAGGCTAAGTTTCTCCTTGATCTGTACAATCGCAGCCATTGAGCCTACACAGACCTTTTCTCCAAAGCAGCAGAGCTCATTGCTTGATGATTACTGGCCCAAAGGACTTGTTCCTTCAAAGTTTTCTGTCTTGGCTGTGGGCCAAAATCATTGGATCCAGTTCAGACCTAGTGTGAAATCAGCAGAGTTGCAGCTGCTTGCACCAGGTCTGAATTTGGCCCTACACATCATCCCATCGGGAGGCCAGCTCCTGACTCAAGGTTGTTTTGGCCTCAGATGAGACTTCTGAAAACTTGTAAAGCTCTGCAAGTCTTGTGCACGTGCTTTTCTGACCTGGGAAAAATCGCAGTGCATAGCAACACTGCCTCTGAGGCAGTGCTCTGGATGATTTCAGACTAGTGATGCGTTTCAA
>NW_017728964.1:14008498-14013931 GCF_001723915.1 Gavialis gangeticus
GTTTTGGCCTCAGATGAGACTTCTGAAAACTTGTAAAGCTCTGCAAGTCTTGTGCACGTGCTTTTCTGACCTGGGAAAAATCGCAGTGCATAGCAACACTGCCTCTGAGGCAGTGCTCTGGATGATTTCAGACTAGTGATGCATTTCAAATTGGTTGGCTGACAGCCAACAGGTGCCGGCTTCCATTGGACCAGGTAAATGAGGTCAGCACCTGTTGGCTCTCAGCCAGCCAATTTGAAATGCATCACTAGTTGCTGGGCAGACTGGCAGTTCCTAGCTCCCCAGGGAGCCCAAGCTCCTCACCCAGGTATGTGATGCCAGTCATGCAGGCAGAGGGAGCAGGTTTCCCCCCTCCCTCAGGAATGTATCCAGCTCAGGTTACTTAAAGAGATAGGGCAAGGTGTGTGCCCTCTGTAGGGCCCATCTTAACCGAATTGTCACAGAGCAGAGCTTTTGGGGAGAAACAGAGGTGGCCTTCTGCCACACTTCCCCCCCGCCCCAAAAAGCTTGGACACATGGCTTTACAGAGCTATGAGTACGAGCGTGTTTCATTTGGACAGGTCACCTTTCACACCTAAAGAGAGATTACACAACACTTTGTTCCCACACAACGCTCTGCAGTTTAATCAGGCATCTTTCATTCAAACATGCATCCTGCTGCAGGCATCCATTCCAACAGGAAACTTTTACTGGCACTTGCAAATGAACCTGCGAATTTCTGGATTTGCTAGGAGAGGTGATAGCCACCAAAAGCAAGGCTGTTAGCAGGGATGGTGGGGGAAATGATCTCCCACTTCAGTGCAGATTGGCAGTGACAGCTTCATTTAGAAACATACTCTTTAGTAAGTTTTGGAGGGAAGGTGAATTGTTGCTTCCCTTCAGACCAGTTAAAAGCAGCATTAACTGAGGTCATTGGAAGACTAAAGTCTGAGAGTGCAAATCGTGGAGAGTGGGAGCTTTCATGTGAGATATTAGGGCCTGTGGGTGCATCTGTTCACCAAGGCCCCCCAGGGGAGGACAAGAAACAATGGACACAAACTGATTGAAGATCGCTTCAGACTGGACATAAGGAAAAAAACTTCTTTACAAGTCTAGTGCCAAGGGTTTGGAGCAGGCTTCCCACCAGGGGTGGTGCAGTCACCCACCCTGGCAGTCTTCAAAAAGCATCTTGACACCCATCTTGCTGGGGTCATCTGATCCCAGCAGGTCTTCTCTGCCCAGGTGCAGGGGGGCTGGACCCGATGATCTGTAAGGTCCCTTCCAGCTCCTAACAACTATGAAAATATGAGATGCATAAGTGCACACTTAGCCTGCTCTGCTGGGGGATGCTGATCACTCACCCCACTTTGTCACCATGAATTCTATTTAAAAAAGAAATACTTCCACAATGGTCTCATCAGGGACTGCATCTACTGTTTCTCTCCCCTTTGTTCTTCTAGTTTTGCACCAGCTGTTGCTTGCTTACAGCAGTCTGGGTTTGAAAGCTAGCCCATGTCTGAATTGGTTTTCTTTTCTGAGTAGGAGTGGCCCTAGACAGAGGGAAAAACCACTAGTGGCTCTGCACTGTAGCTTCATGTCAGCCAACAGGTCAGAAGTGCACCCAGGTGGGGTGCTGGGAGTGGGGGTGAATTGGCTACTATAATCTGGGGCCAGTCACAAGCTGTGGAAAGGCAGCAAGTTGAAGCAGGGCTTGCTGGATTGCTGTTAAATCCCCATGAAACTTGGTGGGAGCAGGGATTGGGCAGAGGACGTGGATCCCAAAGCAGCCAAGTTACTAAGCCTGTATTTCAAGCACTCAAAGAGTCCCACTCAGTCCAGCGGCACTGCTCACACGCGTCACCGTCTGCACGCGAGTAAGGACTGAAGCTCCGCAGAAGCCATACTTGAGTACCTCTCTCCTGTAAGACCATCTCACTTGCTCTAAAAAGTGATCCTGGGTGTTGCTTTATACAGACAATTAAGCTTGCTGTTGTTCTCGTTCTAATCATCTCCTCGTTTGTCCCCTGTCGCTGGTAATTCAGGAACACTGTGGTGACAGAGATAAGGTGCTTTTCCCCCACCTCTTCCCCCATCGCTGACAGCTTTCTAACCCTGCCAGCAGCTATTCTGATTGCTCTCTGCATGTGTGTGCAGATAATGGCTTCCAGCAGCAGCTTCCTGGCAGTGCTCGCCTCCCCTTCAGCACTGGGAGACTCCTCAATGCAGTGCCCTTGTGACAGCTGTTGTGGCTCCACCATCACACACCACCTCCATGATTGTGAAGCATTTCTTAGGGGAATTCTGTTCGTTTCTATAGCGGACATTATCTTGCTAGGCTTAAGGAAGAAATAGGGGCTGTTTAGTCATCAGTGTGTCAAGGTTTGTGTTACGGTATTATTTAAAAACAAAAGGCCTGTTTGAGTCCATCCCAAGAGAGGATGTGTTTGACTCCCTGTATCCCCTCGGCAAGTCACTTAATGTGCCTGTGCCTCAGCTTGCACCACCAGACAGTTGGGAGTAGTAATATTGATCTGCCTTGTGGACCATGCACAGGTTATTGTACCAAAGCCTGTAAAGCCCTATGAAAAGTGCGTCATTCATGTGAATGTTTGCTGTGATAAATTGATGTGAAATTTTGAGGTTAATTATTTTGTTGATTAGTTGGGAGGAGACCCTTTGCATCTACTGACAAGATAGCCAGCCTCTATCTCTGGCTATCTTTTTGGTTTCAGTATAATTTTGAGTATGTTGCCATCTTACAGCGGTGGCCTGTCAAGTTAGGTCCAAAACTTCTTGCACAGAAGCATCCTCCTCTTCTTCCAAAAGGCAGGGGGCTTGGAGGTGCGTGCATGTGCATGCAATTTTAGTGTAGTGGTGGTGTGTGCTCTGTGTGTGTGTAGAGGGCGAGGGTGTGATTCCCTGCCTTATTCTAAGCATTTCTCCTTATTGTGGGCAACTCTGTAGCTCCAGAATTATTCCAAAGTATAAAAAAGGGAATATGATTCAAAACAGGTAAATCTATTCTATGTTTGTGAAGAGCAAGAAGTTGCAGTGCAAAGAATATATAGCATTAATTTAAATCACCGTGAATGTTTGGGTTTTTTTGGTAATGTAGTTAAGGGATTCTTTTGAATAGCTTTCTGTTTTTCATTGTCCCTTCTAATGGCAGCATCCGCATTGTTCAAGAAGCTGTATTTAAAGCTGTGTAATTCAGCATGCTTTTAGCTGAATTTTGAGGCCGTAAATGTGCAGTATATTTGTTTCAATCGTAACTTTAAAAATGCCAAGTGTAAGCAGAAGGCAGCTTGTTTCCACTTGTAACTACAAATTAGCTTGTCTTTAATTTCTCTTTACAGTGATCTGTCTGTTAGGCAGTGTAATTGTGGTAAATAACTACTGTGCTTTCTATCCCCAGTTACCAGTGTCCTGCCCAATGCCACCGCCCTGTCCCCTTACTATTCCTACCTTGACATTTGCTCTGGTATATAAACCAAATGTACACAGTGGCTGAAGTGTTGAAAAGGGATTTATTTGCACGGTCAATTTTAGCTATACAGCCCATTCCTGGCACTGCCACTTGTCTGGGTTCCTTCTCTTAGCTGCTGCATGTATGTATTGAATTAACACTGCCCTTGCTGTCTTTTATCTCTCAAATGAGACTGTGTGCACGTATATCTATCTTAAGTATAATATTTGCTACCTCTAATATAAATGGCACCCAGTGCAGGGAGCTAGAAACACAGCTCCCATATATAGTAATGGGGAATGTTGTCATTCCCCATGCACTGTACTAAATATTCACCCTGCAATATGCAGAAAAAGCACAATAATTTTTGAATGGAAGACAAGGAGCTAAATATGTAGCAAAAACTTCCTTGGCGGCAGAGCAACTAAATGAAATAACATTGTGTTGGTGGGCTTTACCCTCTTGCCTTTGTCTTTCTGTATATGCTAGATATTGCATATAGTCTAACTGTTCTCCTTTTTGGCAGTTTTCATGTCTTTGTAACACTGAGAAAAGCAGGGAGCATTTGCTAGCCATATTGGCAGTCTCTGAGCTCGCATGCCAGCCACATTATGCTATGTTTTGAGTGCATGTCTCTGTTAAACCCCACCAGGCTTTATATGTGAGTAGGACTCTGAGGGGTGCTGAGTACATGCACTTCCCAATTTTATGTCGGCAGGAATTGCTGGTGTCTGGCATCATCTTTCTGGCTTAGGTCACTGGTGAAGAGGGCAAAACACCTTCATAAGCCCATGCCAGGCTGCACATGGTCTTTGTTAGCTGCTGTTTGCTTACAAAGATACTTTGCTGCCTGCCCAGCCGTGCTGTCCTCTTCAGACAGACTGATGCTTTCCCACCCTGTCCGTCTGTCGTCTTGGTAGTATGTTTCTGTCTGTGGAGGCGAGCATGCTGGAACACTGCTCCCTATGTGGCCACATCCGAGCCAGGCAGAGGTCACTGTAGAAAAGCCTAATCTGATCCGTGGTCCATTTTCCTCCTTTGCTCTGTATCTTCATTAACAGTCCCTCCCCCCACCTAGTTGAGGGAGTGGGGAGTCCTTTGCATGTGATTCAGCCACGGTGTCTTGCCATGCCCTTCTGCAGTAGATTTCCGCTTTTCTGGATGCATTTTATGCATGGGCAAATGGCTGGACTTGGATCTTCCTGCCTCTCCGTTCAGAACCTCTGTTGCAGCCACAACAGTGACTGCAGCAACAGCTGCAGGCTATGATCATCAGTGACAACACGGTAACTGGAGAGAGACACAAAAGTATTTGCTCATGAGAATAAGAAAATAAATGGACTTGGTAGGGCACAGAACAGGGGCAACACTTCTCTGAAGATGCAAATAGTGTGAAGGTCAGATTTCTGGGCAGGTAGAGCGAGGTTGTGGGGAAATGACATGAACTTACCAATAAGCAAGACAATAACATTTATACAGCATCTCTCAGGCCACTGTGTCCCAGATGGTTTTGCAAACCATGGCCTCAATAGTGCAGTTATTGCCCATGCAAAATACCTATTGCCAATGCTAGACTTTCACAGTTGGAAGGACTGGCATATTCGATCATGGGTGCAGCTATCTGGGGTGAGATACTGCAGCTGTGTAGTGTCTTGGCTTTACAGGGTGGAAAGATTTCATAGACATTAGGGCTGGAAGGGACCTCGGAAGAACATCCAGTCCAGCCCCCCTGCCCGAAGGGCAGGAAGTCAGCTGGGGTCATAGGATCCCAGCAACATAAGCATCCAGTTTACTCTTGAAGGTGTTCAGTGTAGGTGCTTGAACCACCTCTGATGGCAGGCTGTTCCAGACCGTGGGGGCTCAGACAGTAAAGAAATTCTTCCTTATGTCCAGCCTGAAAAACTGTCTTGTAGTCGTTTATGACTGTTCGAACCTCGTCATCCCGTGGGGCGCTCTGGTGAACAAACGTTCCCCCAGATACTGGTGGT
>NW_017728964.1:14018931-14020655 GCF_001723915.1 Gavialis gangeticus
TCCCAGGATTTGCTTGAGAAGTGTCTATGGATGCAAGCCAGTGTTTTGGTCGCTTTACTAGCCGCAGCATCACATTGAAGGCTCCTGTAATATAATGTGTGTGTTTATTTGCCTGTTGGCCAAGCTTCTATGAAAGTCTAAAATGTGGAGTTTACTACTTTAAAATCAGAGAGCCAAACTGCCAGCATCACTTGCTGCAAGTGATGGTCGGGATGGGGAGGAGACCTGTTACCTGTAGCTACAGGAGAAAAGGGCGATGCACCGAATCCTATAACACCCTATGTGTGTGTTCCCTTGAGCAGTCAGCTCATGGGCTGCCAGGGACCTGACCCCATCAGGAGGCCAGTTTGCATATACGAAACAGGTGTGTCTACTTCTAAATTCCAGGTAGGGGAGGAATCCCTTTGTGACATGCACACACCCTTTCTTTTGGCATTCAAGCAAAGTGCAGACCTCAGTTCTTCACTCTAGGCTGCTTTGTTTTCCTGCTGTTTAAAACAACTTTCTCTCCCGATCTCAGAGCTTTTTGTTTCCTTCCTGCTGATCTGTGACTGTACAAGCTGACCTCTCCAAGGGGAAGGGTAGATTTCCCCTCGCATGAAAAGAATAAATGCCTCCCTCCTTAAGTGTCTTCATTGAGTTAGGCACCTGACTGATGTGGGCAGACCTGAGCATCTTGCTTTGTAGTAAGAGGAACTAACACCGTTCTTCGGATATGGTTTCCTCAAAATGTTGACATTTGTGGTGACTGAGGCATACCCACAGTGGTAGCAAGAGTGCTTCCCACTAAAGCAGCGCTGAAGTGGAGTGATGTGGAAAAAGCTTGTGTAGCATCCTGGGCATTACAATTCACTTACAGCAGAATGGGGTAGTGGGAGGTGGCAACTATCTTACAGAAGAGCTGCAGAACACGTGGCTTCTGGAAAGGCATCAGGACAGCCTGCCTCCCTGAAAGAGCCCCGCAGTTCAGGCATGAACACCCACCTGAGCCCAGCGCCCTTCCACATACTTACCAATGAACAAGAGAATGACCACAAATGTTGCAATCTCTACCGGCTCAGCCTTAGGCAGCTTCTGAAGCTTCAGCAGAAACTTCTCACCAATGGCTTTTATTTCCTTCAGAAAGCCCTCGGAGGACATCCTGGCCTGAACCGTCCACGCTTTGTTACCCTGAAGAAAAGCGAGAGAGAGAGCGAGAGCTTGTGAAACACTTTGCTGTCAGTTTGCTAACACTAAGCGAACAGCTTCCTTGATCAAGCTAATGCGGGACTGCAAGTAAGACTAGTTGATCTGGTCTCAGCCGTTGCTCAACTGCAGAGGAGAGCGGTGCACGTTCTGGTGTTGTTTTCAGCTGAAGCTGGCTTTGTCTCGAATCAGTGTCTGGGTAGATTTTTCCATCTGGGGTTGTCTTCTCTGCTTATTAAAAGCCAAGAGACCTTTTTATGTGTAGTTGGACAAGGGCAAAAATAGAGGTGTCCCAAGGACAACCTGACAGAGAGCATGACATCAAAGTGTGTTGACTGCTAGCCAAGGTCTTAGGGTTTTTTCCACCTGGGGGAAAGGACAAACAACCCAAAAGCTGCTGTTTTTTCTTGATTTCCTATTGTCTAAACTAATTTCTCCAAAAATAAGTTGACTTTTTTCTTGCCAACCTGAGACCCTTCTATTCCAAATGGTGTCCCCATGGTACATCCCCTAAATCCTTTTCCAGTGTAGACTATAAC
>NW_017728964.1:14020744-14025660 GCF_001723915.1 Gavialis gangeticus
GCCTTTTTTTTTTTTTTTTTTTAAAGCTTTTGTAGTTCTAGCTACCACAGGACTCCACCTAACAGCTTCCACTACCCCAACATCTCTTTATAATTATTCTCAGACTGCAGCTAGCCAAACACGGCGGTGTCAGGTAATACTGAGAATGGATTGCTCCGTATCCATCTGGGACACGTGGATTCTTTGCGTGATTGTTGTTGTTGGTATCCCACTCTGGTCACAAAGAGACCGGGAAGCTTTCAATAAAAAGACAGATATGCTGCAGATAAGAAATACCAGCAGACTCCTAAGGGGTTTTTTTTGGGCATAATCCAAAATATGAGTTTCTTATACAGTTCCCAATGCTTTCTGCACCTGATAAGTTAGATGTAGCTCTGCTTGACCACACCTGTACTAAGGTGAGGACCTTAGTATGCAGAGGGGGATTGTGCCCACTGTGCGAGGGCAGGAGTGCAAAAGAAATGCCGCTGCATCTGTTCTGAGCTCTGGACCCTGTGTAGATGGTTCTTGCCCTCCTCCTGTGCTGATCCTCCTGTAATTGTCAGGCTTGGAGAGAGAACTTGTTGGGAGGAGAAAATATTATTGATAAAGTCAATAATACTTAGTGAAGAGAAGGCTGAGAGGTGATCTTGTGGCTGTCTGCAAACTCATCGGGGGGGGGGGGATACTCTGTTTACCAGGGTGCCCCTCAGGTTACTAGAAATAATGGCCACAGAGTAAAGGAGAGTAGATTTAGATCGGACATCAGGAAGAAATTCTTTACTGTGAGGGATGCCAAAATATGGAATAGACTTCCAAGGGAGGTGGTGTTTTTCCCTACCTTGGAGGTGTTCAAGAAGAGATTAAATAGGCACCTACTTGGGTTATTTAACCCCAGCGCTCTTTCCTGCTTAGAGCAGGGGGTCAGACTCGATCTACAAGGTCCCTTCCGACCCTAGAAATCTATGAAAGTCATATCTGTGTATGGCCACATTTTTAGATACAGGCCTTCAGTTACAGCCACTGTCTTTCTATGCATGCTTTGCGTGAACAGACTATTTGGGGACATATTCACCCTTATAAGGTTGCCAGGGGACAGTCTGGGCTGGTGCTTTAAAGATATCCCATCTTAGTAACAAACAGGCCCCAGGAAATTCTGCTTGGGATTTTCACTCTCACTGTGCCTACTAGTATTGGCGGCTGCTTCTGTGTATGGCAGGAACTGGGACACGGGATTGAATGAACCCTTATACCATCATTCATCTTATGCCGGTGCTTTATGGGAATCTCCTGTTGCAGCTTGATTTTTGATTTCCTCTTTCCAATGGCGATTTTAAAGCAAATGCTTCCAAAGTAAACCCAGTCATTTCACACTACCCCTTTTGCTTTGACTCCTCGAACAATTAGATGTTTCAGTTTCAGCCTTCATTGCGCTTAGAACAATTATCTGGCAGAGATCTTGGCTGCTCCTTTGCATGCTGGATTTAAATGTATTTTACTTGGCAGTCTAGGATATTGAACATGGAAGAAATCCAGAGATTTGTTCCTTAAACCCAGACTGCAGAGGCTAGGGAGGAAAAATTAAAATCAGCTGGTGTCCAGGGAGCAGAGGCAATCCATGTGGGAGGCAGGCCAGGCCCATCGGGGATTGCTCTGTGCTGCTAGATGGGCCAGCGCAGCTGTGGCCTTGTGGCCTGTAAAGGCCGTTTCAAAAGCCAGGGATAAAGATTTCTCGCTAGAAATGATATCCAGGCCCAGAGCAGCTACTTCCTCCCCCTTGCACAGAGCTGTACGAGCCACTCTCTCTCCGGACAGAAGGTGCAGGGAAGAGGTGAAATTCTCTGTGTTCAGCTTTTGGCCGGAGAAGTAAAACAGTTTGACTTGTCGACTCCAGTGTTCTTAGATGCCTCCCATGTGCCCCTTTCCCCGCAGGTGTTGTCTTTCTGTCTGGGAGACCCCACAGCCAGTGGTGTCCCAGTAACATTTTCTTGCCAGGCCCTGGGCTGGGGAGAGAGCACTAAGCATATGAATTGGGCCTCAGGGTTTTAAGTAGAAAATTGCTGATTTGGATGGGTGTGACGATTCGTGGCTTAGCACAAGATCCAGTTTTAAAAAAGGGTGGCAGAAGCTTTGGGTGGTTTTCTTTCCTACAAAAAAATGGGTGTTCTTTTGGTCAGGCTATCAATAGCATTTTGAGTGAAGAAGTCCCATTTGTTCCAAAAATACCCAGAAATGCTGGTTGTTGGGTTGTTTTTTTTTTAAAACTTGGCATGGCCACTTTTTGGGGAGAGAGCTAGAGCTGCAGACAGAGGTGCATCTGTAGTACCAGCAAGGCTACGAATAGCGGTCTACTCAACTGCCCACCTCCTATCCAAGCAGCAGGCTCTAGAAACTCGCCCTCTTTCCAGATGTCTGGACTCTCAAACCTAGACCTTTGCAGAAGGGCAGCTAACACTCCTTCCCAAGCCCTTCCCTTTCTGCCTCCCACCACACCTTCCCAAATCTCTCTGTGTTCATGTTTCTTGTATCTCCCCTTCTATGAATGATGTCTCTTGTTTGCTCAGAAGTAACCTCGCGTATGCCCTTTGAATTCAATGGAGCCAGGATTTTGCCTTTAGAAATTGGTACTTAGCAAGGGCTGGTTCTGTTGCTGGGCCTGCTGCCCAGCTAATTTTGCTGTGTAACCTTGAACAAGTTGACTGACCCCTCTGTACCTCAGTTTCTTTGCTGGTAAGATGATGAGGATAACGATACTTGAAGGCTTTCCCAGTTCGATTATCAGGCTTAATTCATTATCTTAAAGATCAGGCTTATTTTCTTAGACAAGCTTGAAAAGGCCCTCATCTCTTTTGGTACTGAAGATCAGGGCAAAGGCTTCAGTAGTATACTTGTTAAAAAATGGCCTGTCTCTTTGAATGAAGCAGTTCCACTACACTGTTCTTGTTTGCAGAGGATAAAACCCCTTTGGCCATGGTTTCTCTCCAAATCTAGAGGTGTCATTTCCAGCAGGCATGAAACCCCCGCTGGACTAGCTGTTTTACTTTCTAAAACCAGAATGCCGTCCTAGCGGTTGAAGCAGCCAGGAATCGGGGCTTCGGGCTTCTGCAGCAAGCTCTGCTGTTGATGGATGTCATGGCCTCGGCCAAGTCAACCTCCCTGCCGTTGTCTTCCTGTCTATCCATTTCTTTCTCTCTCTTTCGAGTGACCCCCCTCTGTTCATATTTGCAGGAGATGGTGATGCTCGTGTTTGGCAGACAGGCTTTTATGGTAAAAGGGCCAAAACTATGAAAGCAGAATGACTTTACAGCACAGCGTATAACTAATCCCTTTGACTTGGCCTTCACATAGCTCTAAATGAAGTCACAAAGGTATGGGATGGAGAGGAGAGAGAGAACTTACATTTTAAAAGCAGAGCCAAGACATCCCTGATCTACCTTGCAACATGCGGTTTGGAGCAGCCGTATCAGCTTGGGCTAAAATGAGGGGTTCCAAGCATTTCCCCGTCTGACGGGTCATTTTTATCCAAATTCAAAATCACAAAGCCCTACGTTCTAGCCTATGGGATTGGAGCATCAGGTTCTCCTACCCATCCTGTGAGGAGGTGAAAGAGGTAAAGCAGATCCTTTCGGGAGGAAAGGTGGAGATCAAAAGAGAAACGACCCACCGTGAGCTCAAGGCGTTAGTCTTTGTTTTGGAAAGAGCATGGGCTTTATTTATCCGGAAGGACCTCCAGTGATTTTTAGCATGAGCTGCCTAGCTGCAAAGCTGAGTTTATCATACTAGTGCCTCGAGCTGCTCCCTGCGTTCAGCACCCTGGCAGAGCACGCTGCCGCGCCACCGATTTAAGGTTAGAGTGGTTTCCCAGAAAATGCTTTGTAGTTTTTTTTTTTGTAGTGTTGACTCCTCCTGCATCACCTTTGGGGCAACGCTGTGGAAATGTCCCTAATGGCCTTGAAGCTAAATCTTTTTTTTTTAATGGACTCAAACCACATTGCAGTCCATAAATAAGTGACTGGACTTTCAGCATTCACAAACTCCTGCAGCTCTTGCTGACTTGATTGGTATGTTTTGGTTTCTCAGTCAAGAAGATTTTGAGAATAGGACCACTTAGTTAAATGGCTAACTTCAGGCACCTAAGGGTGAACATTTTAGCCAGAGTCTACTTTTGGTACCGAGAACCAGTTGTGTGCTGCATCCTTCATTTACATTATAAATCAACTAGAGTGCACTGCTTGATGTGGGCCAAGAGTAAAGGGGCTGGGAGAGGCTGGGTAATATGATGGACCATCCACTAGACTCCAGATTTTGGTCTCCAAATTAAGCTGGTCATGGCTCCGTTAGTAATATGGAATGAATGCATTTAAACGCTCTTCTCTCTTTCTCTGTCTCTCTGTTGGCTGGGTAGACAAGTATGTCGGGAGCAAGTGAGCTTAAATGTATCGCTGAGGGCTGAGCTACTGGGTTCGGTACAACCCTAATGATGTTTCTGCCGTGTCTTTTGGCATAAAGAGAGCAGAATCTCCTGGTTAAGGCACAGGACTGGGAGCCAAGATTTGGGAGGTGGGGAGGATGGCTCTGTGCTGGCTGTGCCTTTGATTCACTGTGCAGCCTTGGGTAAGTCACTTAGTTATTCTGTTCTTCTACATCCGTCTCTGTAAAATGGGCAAACACTTCACAGTGCTGTTGTGATCAGTTTGCTAGCCTGCGTGTGTATCCATGGCATGAAGTGCTCTGAGCTTGCTGGAAGGAAAGTGCTGTGAAAAGACCATGCATCACTTTTATTCAGCTGTTGCAACAATGGAATGAAGCATAGTCTCTAACACAGACTGAGTCAGTAGGTACTTGTTATTCTGTGATCACTCTCCCTGATGAAGGGAAGAGTGCCCAAAATCCCTTCACCCCCTGCATTGCCTTGCATGTACTCACACTGCCCTGAC
>NW_017728964.1:14030660-14033968 GCF_001723915.1 Gavialis gangeticus
CGTGTGTATCCATGGCATGAAGTGCTCTGAGCTTGCTGGAAGGAAAGTGCTGTGAAAAGACCATGCATCACTTTTATTCAGCTGTTGCAACAATGGAATGAAGCATAGTCTCTAACACAGACTGAGTCAGTAGGTACTTGTTATTCTGTGATCACTCTCCCTGATGAAGGGAAGAGTGCCCAAAATCCCTTCACCCCCTGCATTGCCTTGCATGTACTCACACTGCCCTGACCTGTTTTATCTGTCAAAATCCTCCTGACTTGAAACTTCTTCTTCCTCTTGGACTCTGCTGCTGCTTTGGGGAGTCTGTGATTGTAGTCAAGCTGCTTCCAGCCCATATATTTCTAACACAACATTTCCTGGATATACAGACACTTGGTTATTATGACAACCATCTTTGTCGTTGCCCATTCCCCACATTGGCAGCCTTCTGAGATCTAGTGGGTGGAGAGAAGTACGTGACTTTCTGCTAGGATTCATTGCCGTTAGGTCACACAAGATAAGCAGGACAAACTTGGGCCGATGCAAGTATGGGGAAACCTCTGTGGAAGGCACAGGTGCTGTCACGATCGACTACGAGATCTTCCAAGCATGGTCAAAAGATATGTTGTGCTGTTGCGGGCAGTGGCCTTCAGGTGGGGCTTAATGTTGGTCTTGACCAACTGTGATCACATTAGCAGGAGGAGCAGGGCTTAACCCTGGTCTCATGCCCGAAGTCTAGGTCTACCAACTCGATTACACTTCTTAATTTAAATGGATGATCTCTTCTTCCTGTTCTGAAGCATTGCTAAATGGTAGATGCGTGTTGGCAGTAGATCAGGTAATGCCTGTGTATCGTTTGTATATTATTTTAAGTTTGTAACATGCTTGTGAGATGAAAGGGGCTACGGAAATGTCATATTATCACTGGTGCGCACTGGTTTTTCCCCCCCCCTATTGTTAATGCAGCTCTTGCTAGCATGGATGTAGTTGACTTTCATCATGAACCTTAACTATAACTTGCAGCAAGTCCCCTCCTCCCCTCCCCTTTTTCCTATAGCAGGAGTGGTGATGATCGGTCAGACCTACAATTCATTTCCTGGGGAAGTAAAACTGTTCCCAGTATTAAAGAATTCAGTTTCTAGCCCCGCACACCCAAGTTGGCTAACTGCAGTTTTGTTTCCTGGGAGGAAAGCTTTGACCTTTTCACCCATCTTGAAGACTTTGTCACCTTCATCTTTATCTTGGAAAAGAGCATAGACTGGCAAGATCCCCATATAGCAAAGATGCTTGGCAATCTAAATAGTCTACCTTACTGAAGGCAGATATATCAGCTGCAACACAGATGCTTCACCCCTGCCCCAACCATCTACTGTTCAACTCATGTGAGACGACCCTGGGAAGGAACTGAACCTCTGGAAGCATCAGTCCAGAATTTGAAGTGGATGTTGCTACCACCGAGGAATGAACTGCTATAAACCTCATCAGGACCTTCTGACCCTTTCCAGTTCATCCCTGCCAATGGTCGCAAGCTTTCTGAATCCTCATGAGAGGTCATTATAGCTTCTGTCTTGCAGAATGAGAAAGTTGAGTCACAGAAAGGCCAAATGCCATTCAAATGAAACCTTTGACTGTCTCAAGTGAGGCCTCTCTGATGCACGTTCTCCAGTAGCTTTCTGACAACTCTGGCTCCATGTCTCTCTCCAGACCTCCAAAGCTGCACAAGGTTAGCTTGGGTTTTGAAATATGCCATTTACTCTAGCAGGTGTTGCTGGGTCGAGGGGCTGGGAAATCCAGGAAGTTGAAGCCCTTACTGGTGGTGTCTTGAGAGAACCGATTTTAAGCCATGAGCGTGTTGTGATGCTGAAGCAGCTGGCAGCGTGGTGGCGAGCACTAGCTTGTCACGCCAAGGGCATCAGCAGGCACTGCCCTACGCCCAGCCCTGCCAGGACATCTCAGTCCTGTCCTACAGTTTCTCGCCTGTGTCTGGAGCAGACTGCTGGCTGTTCAGGCTTTATGGTGTGGATGGGGATATTTAGAAAACTCTTTGTACCACTGAGCCCCCGGCAAATGCTGTTTTCGGACTTGGTTCTTCTTCCTGGCTAAGAGGCCTCTGTTTGCCATGACAGATGTAACAAAAGCCATGCCCTGCTTTCCTTCTTCCCAGACATATGTTTTGTATTGCATGGTTTCCCCTCTGGTGTTGGATAAGCCCCCAGCCAAAAAAAACCTTTTAAGATTTTCACTGGCCAGAAAAACTTGGCCCGTTTCTCTCTTCACTCCCCCCGTGTTTTGGGTTTTTTTCTTTGTTTTGGAAGCCATCTTAACTGTCGTGCATTAAAACAGCCTCACACATAAACTGCAAACCCTTGCAGGGGAGCATGGGGCTCCTCCCGCGAGGCTTGCCAAGTCTGACCAAACTGGTGATGTGAAGCACCCGTGAGTGGCTCGCGTTATGCAAGTGTTTCTAGTTGCCTCTTTGCGCAACAGGCGTGCTGAACGATAGATTGCCCCGTCCAAGTGAACAGGATCGAGAGAGACACGAAAGTACGTGAGCTTTTCCATTCCTCTCTGTGAATCTTCAGGGGCGGGCAGCCGGCCCGAGTGGAGGGATTAATTGGCTTTCTGCCTTTCTCCTTGTTTGTAAACAGCTGAAAGCCTCATCTGGAAAAAGGCACTTTGTCAGCTGCACTAAGGCTTGCGAAACCTTCCAAACAGCTTTTGCATTAATTGGCTTCAGATGGAGTGGTAAAGGGGCTTTTTTGATCACATCTCTTTGCAGCAATAGTTAGTAGTTCAGCGAGAGGAAGCCTCTGGTATCGAGAAGCCAGGCTGGCTCTGAGTTATGCTCCTGTGTTTCTTTTGGGGTCTTCTCCTTCCTCAAGCAACATATTCAAGCCCCACGGTCTTGCCCTTAAATAAGACAGAGGCCCAGAGCCATGCATATAAGCTCTGCTAATGCTGGGTTCCTCGCATTGTTTTGGACATGGGACCCAAACGTGCTCCTGATCCTGTTGCTGATTTTTAAATGCTTTCTCTCTTTAGAAGCCGCATGAAAGCTTTTCATGTATTTCCATTGGTCACAGATGCTTCAGCGAACTTGCACAGTAAGCTGGATCTCCTGAATGGGGTTTGTTTTCTGAGCTGTCTGTTTCTGAGCCTGGGAGATGAAACTCGGCACCAGCTGGGACTTCTGATTTAAAATGCCCAGGCTGATGCTTGCTCTAGTTTGACGTGCAGCTACCAACCTCTGGAGGTCCGACATATGTTAATCAAGCAGGGGCATGGAACCAAATCTACCCTCCGGAGCCAAGGGGTAGTTATTTGGA
>NW_017728964.1:14033979-14072753 GCF_001723915.1 Gavialis gangeticus
GCTGGGACTTCTGATTTAAAATGCCCAGGCTGATGCTTGCTGTAGTTTGACGTGCAGCTACCAACCTCTGGAGGTCCGATATATGTTAATCAAGCAGGGGCACGGAACCAAATCTACCCTCCGGAGCCAAGGGGTAGTTATTTGGAAGATCTCTGCAAGGAATGACCTGGTGGCAGATCTGACTTGACAGCTAAAGCTAAAAACTCTGTGCTGGCTCAACGCTCGCATAACACGCATGGAGAAGTCAGTGCAGGCTTTTTGCTTATCAGCCCAACGCTGCGCCCTCCTGTTGCAAGCAGCTAGTGACCACATTCGCTGGAGGAGTAAGGCAAGTGCATGCAGAAGCAGCTCCCGCGCACCACATCTGTGCCATTCAGCTTTCCTGACTTCAGTTAAAAGCTTCAGTCTCTCACCACCCTTCCCATCAAGCGGCCTTTCCAGGCAAGATCAGACTAGCAAGCTCTGCTCAGGGGCGATTGCCAAACTAAGTTACCTAAGCGTGAGCTACCCGCTAACTCAGCAAACCCTTCTGCTGAAATGCCCCTGTTGAATGAGCCTTACCCCAGCGGTGCCAAGGAACGGTCGTCCTCCTCCTCTGGTGTGTTTGTTTTCTCCCTGCTGTCCGAAACTTCACGTCATCTCTCCCCCCATCCCGCCCCTCTCTGGCTTGTGCCTCTCTCCGCACTCGGTTCCTCCGCTCTCACTGACAGCCAGCTGCTGTCTGTGCTGGAGCACTTTTTGTTATTGGTCGTCCTGGAGATGTGAAGTTTCATATTACATATGTGCCGGAAAGGAGGCGGGGAGAGAGACTCCAGGCAGAGCTTCGAGGGGGCCGAACTCCGGAGAGCTCAATGTGCCGACACTTGTTGCACATTTCCTGCACGGTGCGTCCTCCGACTGCCATAGCCTCTTCCTTTTTATTCTAATATAATCCCAGTTTTCCCAGAGCAGGGCTTGAACAAGCTTTTTCCTTGCAGTAGTTCTGTTGTATGCTAAAGCCATTAGCCTTTTTTTCTTCTTCTTCACCTTCCCCAGTTTCTGATTTGGTTCCCAGGGGAGAAGGAGCTTTTCTTTCTCTGGTCCGTGATTGTTGGAGATTTGAGCAGGAGAGGAAGGCTGATCCTTGTGGCCTGTTTGGTTCTGCCGCTGACTTGCTGTGTGACTTGGTCAAGTCATTCAACTCCTGGATGCCTCAGTTTCCCCATCAGCATAAGAACTGCCGCTTACTAGGTCCACCTTGCCCGGTATCCTGGGTCACGCAGTGGCAGAGAGCGGATGCTGAAAGGGAGGGTGAAGCTAGCAGTACTTCAGGGGAGCACTGAGGCTCCCTTGTCCTGGTCAAATGTTGACTGAGCCCTTCAGCTGGAAGGCCGCATTTCTTTGTATTATGCATCAGGAGCATAGGACCAGAATGGGCTTCGTGGACCTTTGAGCCCAGTCCCCTGTGCTTGCACGCAACTTTTAACCCAAGGATACCTTTTAATAGCCACTTCCACTCCTCCCAGACAAGAATAGGGCACAACACCCAGCCTATCGCCGGCACTGTAGATAAAATCAGGAGAGGTGAGGGTTTGTTACTGCAACAACAGGGAACCTGTGGGTTCATGTATACTCAGGGGATCCATGGCAAAGGGACCATGCCCCAGGCTGCAGAGGAAGCCAAACATTTCCCCCCTTCTCAGTCTGACCTACAAGATAAAACTCTTTTTGGCTTTGAAAATTGGTATGTCCTGAGCAGAAAGAGCAAGACCCTCTAGTCAGGAACTGCTGGGTTTTCTAAATATCAGGAGGTGCAGCAGTGCAGCCCAGTCCAAAAACCCCCCCAAACCCACAGCCTTAAGCTGTGACCAGCATCCCAGTTCTTCAGAGGAAGGGGATGTCCCTTTTGCACAGAAGTCAATAGCATTCACGAAGGAATAAAAATCCTTCCTGGCCCCAAATGGTGATCAGCAAAAGCCCTGAAGCATGGGGTTACCAAACCACAACAGCTATCTTCTTATCCAGACCCGAAGAGCGCAAACACCCAACTCCAGCTCACACTGACTGATTGCCCTGTTTTACCATCCCTTCCATAAACTTGTTCAGTTCTGTCTTAAAGTACTTCATAGTCCTTGTCCCCACCCCTTGGCATGGAAGAGTACTCCAGATCTTCACTCCTTTGGTAATTAGAAATCTTCTAATTTCCAATCAAAATTGATTTGTAGCCAGTTTGTAACCATTTGATCTTGTGCCGACAGGGTGGTTTTTTTCAGCATAATAAAAGCTTCTGTCTGATATGCTCCATGAACGGGCTTGCAGAGAGTAATTGGATCTCCTCTCCATCTCCATTTTGCTACATTAAATACACCAATCTCCTTTTAATTTCACTGCGGAAGAAGAGGTTTCCATTCCATTCTTTGAACTTGTTTAAGTTGATCTTTTCTGAACACTGTCACCATCATCTTGCTACTGGAGGAAGCGTATAAAATGCCCTTTGTGTAGGAAATGGCATCTAGCTATATAATTTTTCCTATGTGACCTTTCTATGAACAGACTGTCTTGATGGCATTCTCCATTTAGAGGCAATAGCTGCAAGTCCTAGCTCAACAGATCATGGGAGACTGTCTGCTGTGCTGTACATACTGCCTTGAGAGCCCATCTGGTTTTTAGAGGAAGACCTGTGCTCCCTTGGTAGATCGTTTGCCCCAAGTTGGTGAGTAGTGGAAACTTCTCTGGCAGCAGATAAAAGCAGATAGCATAAAGAAGTTGGGGCACTAAACAGCTGTAAGCATCCACTCTCCTTCTGGTCTGCAGTGATAAGTTTTCAGCAGGGTGATTTGCAACGGAAACCCCGTCAGTATTTGCTTGTCATCCTGGCCCTTAATACAAGGGGAGGCAATTTAATATAATGAAAAATGACTGCACCTAAAAAAAACTAAAGGCATCTAGACGGCCTGTGGGATTCTTTCCAGGGGGAGATGAAGACTATCTGGATAGCTCTGGGACATCTAACAGTGCAAGCTGAGATGATGGGCATAAATTGTCATCATGTAGGCCTGTAGAGGGCTTTCCCACCATGGATAATGCATGACAAGTGAGATACCTTCCTTCACCTGAAGCAGTATGTTACTAGCAACTATGAGAGATTGTAGTGAAGCTTGAACACTTAGGTTTATATCTGCAACAGGCAGATGAGGGATTGCAAACGTCCATTGAACGCTGGTGACTTCAAAGGCCCTCCGGATATAGTTGCATCATTCCTGTGAGAAATCCTGCACCTTGGCTCTGCGGATTAAATCTATGTGAAACATCTTTCCTCCTTTGTCGGTTGCACAAGCACTGAGGGGAGAGAAGGACGGTGGTCATCTGCTGTGTGTGTCACAACCGACTCCAAGCTGAGCAGGAGGGGGGGTGTCAGACTAATGAGAAAATAATGCCTCCCCTTGACTTTTAGGGAACAAAGGACTAAGTCGCAGCCGCCCTGTGACATTTCTGTAGCCATGTGGCCCTGGCTGGGCAGCCAGCTTCAGCAGTTCCTTTGGAAAGGCAGGGAGAGAAAATCAAATGCATCTTCCCCCCGCTGCCAGTTGTGAAAGGAACCCTTTCTTTGACTACAAGACCCAAAATGAATCAGTGCTGCTGTGCAGAGGGATATAAAGCCATCTTTGTAGTAGCCCTTCTATATCTTCCAGTAACCTGGACCGTACCGCACAACTGCTTCACTGTTCAGCCTGCTTTACCTGTGTAGTGCTGGCCGCCTCCTGACACACTTGCTCCGTTACTGGGGCACTGTGCTTGCCAGCAGCCTGCTGCTTTTTCTTATTCACCAGCTCCTGAGGTTTTCTTATGTTTGATAAATTAACCCCCCGGGCTGTGCTTGTTTGTGAACAGCCAGCCATTGTGCGGACCCTTTTTGAAATGCCTCGATCCACTTGCTACTCTTTAAATTCCTCTAGAGAAAGTAATCCCGTCTTGCTCCATGCACCTGTTTTTTATAGCAGCTGCATTTTTGTCCCCATTCAGGTCACTGGCATGTCCTGACTTGCCCCAGAGAGAGAGTTTCTTATGGAGCAAATTTTTCCTTGGATCTAGTTCTTCTGCAACCATTCAGCAGATCAAGCTGCTCTACCAACCCCAAGCACTTCTGGTAGAGGAGAAAATGCCCCATCTCTTGTAATTCAATAATTACCATCTCAAATCATTTGTGTAAGGCTTGCTGAAGGTTGCTTTGCTTTGCAGGTGCCCCATGCAGCAAGTTTGCTGCAGCTGTGTACCAGACAGCAGAATTGTACTGTATGTTGTCAGCTGTTTCGAGAGACTGCAGCTAGAAGGTGGAATTAGACACCAGCTGAAAATTCAAAGCACTCAGTTTGACAGTCATCTTGCCCTGTTTTTGACCAGTGGCTACCACTGTAGGGGCTTAAATGGGACAAGATAGGGTCCTAAAAAGCTTTATAAGGGGGGGTTTCAAGTAAAATCCCCATCAAAGTTTCCAACTGAAGCACAAGGAAAGAAATGGTCCCTCTTTAAAAAATATTTGCTTTCCACCTTTTCATCTCTTTTTGTAGCCAAAGGAGCTCTGATTGAAACTCGTTAAATGTCTAGCCCTCACTGAAGGGCTTTCTTTTGACAAGTGGTTAGGACTATTTGAAAATGGCGTCTCAAGAAAACTTCGCCAGCTGCATATTTCAGCACTGCTGTCTGTATATTCGCAATTAGCCAAATGTGTGCTGTTGGCGTCAAAGGATTCATAGATTAAGGGTCGGAAGGGACCTAGTAGATCTTCTAGCCTGACCCCCTGCCAGGGCGAGGCCCACCTGGTACAACTTGAAAGACCTCTCAGTGACTCTCAGATGAGGTCAGAGCACAAAGCTTACAGGACCATGGTAGGGGAACTGTCAAAACATCTGAACTTGTGTGCACGGTTTCTCTGAGTAGTCAAATGCAAAATCACCAGTAAGGCATCTTTGTTTCACTGCTAAGAGCACAACAGTTCAGGAGACGTGGAGATGAAGGTTCCTTTTAGACCAGCGGTTCCCAGTGCAGTGCCCGTGGGCACCGTGACACCCCCAGTGGTTTATTCAGGTGCCCGCATGCATTTTCACAATCAATAAAAATCATTATTCCAACAAATAATTTTTACTTAAATATTTTTGTAAGAAAAGGGAAGCTGCATTTTGAAGTTGCAGATCTAATGCAGTTTTAAGTAATGGATGAGATGATTGGATTGATCTCAGTTCTAAATGTTAATATTCATATGGGCGCCCGCCGCATTTTCTTTTAAATTCACATGTGCCCTTGGACATGCACACGTTGGGAACCGCTGTTTTAGACAAACTAAATCAGCAATTCATGAGAGACGTCTGTTCTAGCAGCCATACTGCCCCAGCAGCCTGCTGTCCCCTTCCTATTCAAACTGTGGAGCACCAGTGTCAGAAAACGGCGCAGGCAGAAGTACAGATTTTCAAGGTGGCTGAGCTAGTGCTGTTGGAAATTCAGCTTTTGCATTTCCCAACTCCTGCAGACTTTGTTATGGAGTCAAAGAGCCAGAACATCCTTGTAGCGCTGTTGAGCCGGGCTCTGGTAAACTCTTTAGAAGAGATGAAGCAACCACTTTGAATGCTGTCCTCTGGGTGAATGCAAATATGCCTGGTCTACTTTGAACTGTATTGTGATGTATATTAAAACAGTAGTATAGGATCACACAGGAAAGTAAGGCTGGAAGGGACTTTGCAAGGTCATCTAGTTCAGCCCCCTTCCTCAAGACAGCATTATCCCTGACTAAACCAGTCTAGCCAAGTGTCTTTCTAACCTGCTCTTGAAAACTTCCAAGGATGGAGATTTCACAGTTTCTCTAGGTAGCCTGTTTCACTGCTTAACCACCCAGGAACTGACTACGTGAGCTTACATACACCAGCGCACTTAGAGTTTTTCTCTGAGACGGTTGCATGTGCCCATGCATACACTTGGCTTGTTCAGCAGATGATGCTTGCCTGTTCAGAAGGATTCTTGGGGGGGGCTTTAAATTCTACTCCATGTGTGAGGCGCACCATGTATTTTGTGCAGGGGTTGCTATCCACCCCACAGATACGTTAGAATTACCAGTTGCTCTTGGGCATCTTATGGATAAACAGACAAGGTTATAGGAAAAGAGCTACTCCTGTGCACAGGAAGAAAACTAGCCGATGTCTGAATGGGCTCTTGTCTCCCTTTAATTTTTATATGCTGTTTAGGTAACCCCTCCTCATCTCCCCCTTTCCCAGCAGCCCTGGTCTGGTTGCCCAGTTATTGTGATCTAACTTAAAAAAAAAAATCTCCTTGCTCCCTGCCAGCTACAAATGACTTGTCTCGTCTCCCTCTTTCTCTCTCCAGCCAAATCAGATGGTGCCTTCACTAAGTTCAGGTGTGGGATGTTCTGGGTGTGGGATTTTTCCCATGCCTGTGTTGCCAGGGCGAATCTATCCATGTTACTGTAACAGATCCATATCCTGAGCTTCTAAAGAATTGCCAGAAAACTTTGAAGAGTCTGGGAAAATCTAGTTGCTGGTTCACAGAACTGGTTGCACGATATTGTGGGAGCAGAGGGGCTGGGGGTGGTTATTGCTCGTTTTTATGCTTGTTGGAGTCTTGGCCATGTTCTGGCCACCAGGATTTCCTAATCCAAAATGCTAACTGGGGACAAAGTTGCTCTGTCATCCTCTGCACCTCCTTTCTATGTGGTCTTGGCCCCAGTTTATTTCTGCAATGCTTTTCTTTTGTATGTGGGGAAATATGTTGGCTTGGGTCATCTTCAGACCACGAGGCTGCAAAATGAACAGCTCATCAGCATGAGATCTGTAGATGTATCCAAAATCCTGAGGATGTGTGTACAAGTGATCTGGATATGTATTATGTCAGACCCATCCTAACCTTTTAGGTTGTTGAAAGGGGGTGGCAGTTTGTTCTTGGCATGTCCTGATCCCTTCCTCTCCCTTGTCCTTAGCTGTCGCCATGCTGCAATAGCAAAATACTTTGGAGATGCCACCCCGCCTTGTAACAAGAGCTGCGATTACTGTAAGAACCCAGGAGCAGTGAAAAAGCAGCTGGACTCACTGGAGTGCTGCAGCAACAACTGGAGCAAAACCTGCATCGGACCCGCGGGTTCATCTCGGGGCACCTACGACCCGGAGCTGTACGAAGGAGGGAGGAGAGGCTACGGAGGCTTTGTCAGGTAGGCAGTTCAATAGCAGAATTTGATAGCTCAGCCTCCCTGAGACTGCAGCCAACCGTGCTGGAGAGAGTGGGGCCCCCCCTCGACCTCCCCTGCTGCCAGCCCAGCTGCTCCTGCTTTCAGCAGATGTTTGTGCAGTGTTTTCCGGTAACTTCTGGCATCGGGGACTGGAATTTGTTTTTCTGCACACTTTGGCTGCCTCCCTCGAATTTATGTTCCCAGGAGCCAGAAGCTGCTCTGGCTGATCCGAGAACAACTGACTGCCCCACAGGAAGTATGGTGGTTCAGGGAACTGATCTAAAAAAGGTCTGTTTGAACTAGGCCGCTAACTGTTAGAGAGACTCCAATCACACATTTAGGGCTTAGTCCTAGTATGGCCTAAGTGAGTTGCTTAACCTCTTTGTCTAAGGAAACATGGAGATGTGGGGTGAATCTGTGAAGTGCTCTCACCATTGGGTGCTGGTGCCGAGCACACACGAGGTATTTTTCCTGGCATAAAGCGATTTTGTGTTTAAACGAAAGGCAGGTAGCACTGAGGGGCTGCAGCTATTGTGTTGTCAAGCCTCCGTCCCTCCGCGCTTCCACCTGGGCAGCTGTCTCTCAGTCTGCAGCACTGTTTGTTCTTCGTTCCTCTGGTGATCGGGAGCTGTTTGTTGCGCTGTTAGTTAGCCCATTGATTTTTTTTTTTTGGTAGGCCTTTTAATGGGAGAAAATATTGTTCAGCTTGAGGAGGGGTGGAAGAGGAAGTCCTAAAGGCCCAGGCAAATGAACAAGCTGCTAGGAGGTGAATGAAGGAAAGGGTTTACAATGTATCAGCTTCTCTATAGTAATTTCCCATGCTTGTCCTTTGACCCTTTTAGTAACTGAAAGGTAATCTGCAATAGCACAGCCCTCAGTGGAGGTCTACGTACATGAGATGTGTTTGAAAAAATAATTGAGGCGAGCCAGGCTTTGAGCATTTTGCACCTACTGCTGCCTCCGCAGGGCTTTTTATCCCTCTCCTAACTCTCCTGTTTTCCCAGGTATGACGAAGGCAGCGGTGGGAGTGGGGATGAAGCCAGCGAGGAGAGTCGGAAACGGGAGTGGAACAACTTCTACAAGAAGCAGATGAGTCTGCGCAAGGTGAGGTGAGATCCACAAGCTCCGTGCCCGGGAGGGCCAGTGCAGATGACTTTCAGCCACCTACAGCTGGTGTCATAAAGAGGTTGAGTGACTAGCCCGAGATCACAACTCACAAGGAGTTGATACCAGCCCTGGAAATGGAGCCTGGGAGCCCCGTGCCCTAGTTTTAGCTCAGGTGGTTAGGGGGTGCTTCCTGTTAGCATTGGCACTCTGTTATTAATGGCTGTTTTATCCCAGCTCCTGAATAGCAGCTGCTGCTACTCACTCCTGTGTACTGTGTTGCTGCTCTATCTAGCTTCTGTAAATTGCTCCTCTTGCTGCCGTTTTCCTTCTCATTTGTGGACTGACCATATTATGTAAAGAAATCCTCCTTGACTCTGTCCGTGAGCTGGCCCCTCCCCTGGACTAGTCAAGGGGATTCTCGATTCCTTAGCCTGTTCAATATTGTACTTTGGCCCTAGTCAGCCTCTTCTCTCCCTAGAAGATGAGCATCTTTTCCCATTTGATCTTTCTCTCATCTATAGCAACAGCATGTGTCTAGCCTTTCCATTGCAACTCTTAATCATTGCCCTCCCCAGGTGTTCTCTTTTTTGGTGCCACCTCCTCCCTTTTAGAATTTGAGCACTATTCTTCTCCAGAACACGGTGGTAAGAGCTACATCTGAGGTGTCCTGTGTTCTTCATGTACATCAGTGGAGAAGGAAATGTCTGACCAATCTCTGTGTTCCTGCAGGGCAGGGAGCCTGAGAAGGAGGCCTTTGTCGCACCAGGTAGAACTCTCTATTGCTTTTGTTTTATCAGTGAGTCTCCAACAAGGAGAGAGTTCCCTGGGAAAGGTGAACCCTGACCATTGTTTCAAACCCAGTGCCTTCTATAGTATCAAGTTCAGGGATAACCAGCAATGATTACTTAACTGGTTCACTAATCCAGAGATGACACAGCTGGTTCCAGTACCTAGCACGTGGAGCTTGCGTTAATTCAGAGCAGTGGGCTGCTGGCTGTGGAACTCTTTACTGGAAGAACTGTTCTGAGTCCAACTCTGGCCTTGCCCTTGCTAAGGTACAGAATTCATCTGTTTGAACTGGCCTGCCCAATAGAAATGACAAAGAAAGACCGTCTCCAATGAGGTGGTCTTTCCTTAGACCTGAATGCTTTGAAAGTGCTTCCTGGAATTGAGAGTGCTGTGAAGAACAGCAAGTCTCATACGAGAGACAGAGGTCCCTACCCCAGTGAGCAGACTCTCACTTCAGCTTTCACTTGTTTTTCTGGAATGTGTAACCCCTCCGCAGAAAGGGATAACTTTGTTACTGCCTTGGTGGCCTTGTGGGAAACGCAAGTCCAAGAGGCATTAGAATGACCTTTCTCCTCATGCTGGGAGGTGATGGGGAAAGGAGTGGGAGATGGACACATCTCTTTACTACATCTCTTCTGTGGTAGATGAAAGCTGCCCGTTGAAGGATGCCTCCAGTAGGAAGATCTCCAAACTGACAGTGAAGGTAGGAGAAGGCACTTGAATTCAGACTGTTTCCATCCCTTTGCTTCTCACCCCTTGCCTCTACTGCCTGCTCCTTCCTGCTCTCCAGGGTTAGGAAAAAAAGGCAGCATTACTTCTGAAAGAGGATATCCTTCTGGTTGTTTTTTTTAGGCTCGAGAACACTGCCTGAAGATGCTGGAAGAAGCTCTGAGTGGCAACCAGAAGGCAGCACCAGTAGAAAATGGGTATAAAACATGAAAGGAGGTCCAAAGCAGCAAGGCCTTCCTGGCTCTGAGCCAGATCATAGGGATGACAGTTGTCACCACTATCTGCAAATTGCTCTCTGGGCCTCTACAAGAAGACTCAAGCAAAGTCTTGTCCCTCTTTTCTTTCTGGCTTGCTGGGCTTGAGAGTTTATTTCGGCTTTGCTTAATGGCACCGAGGCCCCTTTTTATAAGGGTGTTTAAAACACAGGATTGAGAATCAGGACTCATTGTTATTCCTATCTAGCTCAACTTGTGGTATTTCTCGGGGTTGCACTTCTCACTGACCCCAATAGAGGGAGACGGTGCACTTCACAAAGTTGGCTCTGAACTGGGTATGTCAGAGGAGATATTCTGGCTCCTGCCCCCTACTACCTCCACTAAGCCATTCCCTGGCTCCACCAGGGAATTTAAATATCCTCAGACTTAAATCACTGTCCTTCTTTCCTCTGGCTCTGATCCACATATGGTCCAAAGAATGTGAATCCCGTGCCCCTAGGGGAGACCCTTTAGTAACCTCAGCACTCCCTTTGCAAGCACAAAGGTGTGTCCCACCAGCTTGACTGAAGTATGTGTTGCAGGTCAGATCCTCGCACGTGTGCAGTGGAGATGGAGTATGAGGTGTTCAGAACCAGTAAAATGGCTAACTCCTACAAGGCAACTGTGCTCAAGAAGGTAAGAGCTGTGCTGGGGGAGCAGAGTGATAGGGGCTGCTGCTGTTTCCCCCTGCTCCTCATTGTTGTAGATCTGTAATCTGGCATGTGTCCGACTCAAGGGGGAAAGAAAGGAATAGATTCCCTTTGTGCATGTCCAGTCTATGTGCAGGGCAAGAACATAGCTTGGAGCCCATCCATGGGTTTGGGAATATCTGCAGGTGTATAACCTCTGGAAATGTTCCTGTTCTCTTCCAACCCCAGGTAGCAGAAATCAACAAAGCCTCAAAGGATGGGGAGTTGTATTCAGCTGGAACTAGCAACAGCAGCCATGAAATCAAGTCAGAAACCTCAGTGGAAGATGGTTTTCTTCCAGCATCCCAAGTCTATTCGGTAAGTATGGAAGGGCACTACCCAGAAGGATTACAGGGTTCCTGCTGGTAATGGAAGCCTCCTTCCTGCCTGGAAGATGTAAGAGTTGGTGGCCACCTGGCCATTTGAGAGTGCTGAATGCTTGATTTAGCTAAAAAGCCATCCATGCCTTTTTCTAAGCTGTGAGATCTTGTGCTGCAGCCCCAGCAGGGCATGTATAAAGATGAGATTAGAAAATAAGGGGTGGGCCAGCTTTTCTTGCAAGATGTTTTGTAGCTTTGGCTGATTCTTCCTAGTGGGTGCATTTCCTCTTCTGGCATCTCTGCTTGGTAGCTTCTGTTGAGGGGCTCCAGGAACTGAATGAGACTCTAGGATTAAACTACCCCACACTCCAGAGGTTTCTACTGGTTGGGACGAAGCATTTTGGCAGGAGGAAGCTTGTCTTGCTATTTCTTGTGCTGGCAGGAACTCTGCTGCGCAGGATTATGGCTCTGATGTCCTCTGTGTTAGCTATAGGGCACTGACATGTCCTGCTACCTGCATTGTGTGCAAGGCAGAGATCCTGGTACATGTAGAATGTAGCAGGCTCTAGCCCAAACCTCAGCAGGGGTTTTAGAAGCACTGCACTTCTCCGCCAGCCTGTTCTTACGTGTTTGCCCACCTGTAGCCCCACAAAGTCACAAGACCTCCTGAGCCACCTTCTGGCACTGGCCAGAGTGGCTGCCTGTCAGATCCTGAGGAGGAAGCTCAGGGTGGAAGTTGTGGTAGCATCCACTGTTTCATGGAGCATGGGGCACTCTCCACAGCTCTGTGCCCAGTGTTCCCACTCAGCTCTCGTCCCTTGTGCCTTAGAACCTGTCTTATTTTTTTGCCTAAAGTGATTGCTTGTTCCCTTGTTTTGGGGGCCTGTTCTTCATTTGGTGGGGAGAGGCCATTAATTCAGCCTCTGTCCATCCCCTCCTTAAACCCAAACAGGCTATCTCTGGCATCAGTGCTGAGGTCTTGCCTCAAAAATAAGCCATCCACACAGAATAAGCTGCCTGTGAGGGAATATGTGCGTGTGATGGAAGGAGCCAAGTTTCATTTGAAGTTGGCAGGCATGGGGCTATTAAGCAGGAGTGGACCCCCTGTGACAGCCTCCTTGACTCTCTCTCTGTCTGGCTTCCTTCTTTCTCTAGTTCAAGCCCAAGCGGGTGGGAGCTGGATTTCGAAGGGGTTCTGACTTGTTCCAGAAAGCTTCAGAACTGCTGAAGACGAAGGAGGGGAGTGAAGCAAAGTTGGTGGAGGAGGAAGAGGATTGTGCAGGCTCACAAGGCAGCCACCCATGTGATTCAGGACTGGGTAATGGAGACGCTGGCTTTGGAAATGAAAAAAAGGTGACCAAAGCAGCATGCACAAGTGCAGGAGGAGCAGTAAAAGTCCCTGAAAACAAGGGACAGCAGCCCAGTGAGGATTCCAAAGTCTCCCTGTGGGACAGCCTTACCAAAAAGGCAAAATCCACCAAGAAGCAGCAGCTGCTGGCAGAAGCAGCAAGAAAAGAATCCCAGGACATTTCCAAATTCTTCTCTCTTTCCAAAGCAGCACCAAAAGTCTCAGGACACATCTTGGCAGAGAGAGACACCTCTCCTGTGAATGAACTACCTCGGTCTTCTCCAGAAGAGAAGCAGGACAAGCTAGAACCTCAAAGGAAAGAGGCTCAAGAGGACAACAGGGTGTCAGCAGGGAATGTGCTTGGGCAGTCCCAGGCAGAGGAGCCTGCGTCAAGGAAGACTGACAGGAATGAGAGCTCAGAGACCGAACAGGGCTCTGGATCTGCACCCATGCAAGCAGAGCAAGATACTGATGCTAAACCCAGGTGAGGGCTTCTGAGGTTCTGCCTCAGTTCAGTCCTGCTATGGCCTTTGCCCCATCTGCTTTTTTGGCTGTTTAACCCAGGCAGCCCCTTTGAGGTGGGAATATGCATTAAAACCCCACCTTGGGGATAGGGAAAATCCATTGTGCAGTTGCAGTCATTTGCTGTAAAACTCTGGTAAAGCCATCAGCACTTGGAAAGCCTTTGTCAAGGAATAATTAAACCAAAGGAAATGATCTCGTCCTCCTCTCCCCCACAGTGCTGAAGCTGTTACAGAAGCTGAAATTGCTCCTGCTGGGGAAAGTCAGATTGGGAAGAGAGCAGGACCAGAGGAGGTAAGACTTAATGAGTCTTTTTGTCCTGTTCTTCATCACTTGACTTGCACCCTGTGTCTCCCTGGGCATGACCCTCCTGGTCTGAACTCACATGATAAAGTTGTTCTCTGGGATCAGTGCTGTTCCAGTTACAGCAGAGCATAGACATGTGCTCTCACTGGGAAGCCTGAGTTCCTAGGATCTAGTATGAGAGATGCTGCAAGACTTGGGTAAGCTGCTTCTGGCCTGACTGTAGTGATGCTGAACACTACCAACTCTGGGCAGAACATACTGAAGCTGTCTGTGCTCGACTGTCTGGAAATTAGGCCTCTGGCTTGTGATGGTTTTGGTTGTTTTTCTTCCTCTCTATGAAATGTGGATGGTGATACTTAACTTTAAGTACAGGCTCGCAGCAAGTAGCTGGGGGTTCTGAGTATTTCTTACAGCCTCTGTGTTGCTGTAAATAAGATGGTGGTTGCTGCCTTCACTGAGAAACCATCAAGGCTGACCTTTATGGACTAGAGAGTAGTGGGCATCTGTGCAGTTAGCACTTACTGTCCAGTCTTGCTGCCCCCAGCCCTATATTTTTGATGCGTGATTGCTCTAGAACCTGCTCCCATGTGTGGGGCACCAGTATGAATCTGTCAGTAAACTTGTGTCCAGCTAAGTTCTGTCCAGGAGACCCATTCCCTACAGATGTCCAAATTAGTTTTCCCATCTCTTTCCTGTATGAAGTTAGATACACTGGTCTTAAGAGAAGCTAATCCTAAACATAGCGATTGTAGAGGGTTTCTTTCATGACCCTTTTACCACGTCTCTGCAGAAGGAGATTGAGCCAGTCAAATCGATCTCGGCATGATGTTCTCTAAGTGAGAAATTACAGGGTGGGATAAGGAAGCTCGTTTCTCCGAAGGTAATGTGGGCCTTGGGGGTCTGATACTGCTGCATGAATAAGCACTGTTCTTGCTTTGTTGTTAGGATATGGAGAGCCCTGCAGCAAAGAAGGTGCGGACAGTGGGTAAATCTTCCATCTTGTCCCAGCCAGAGGGCAAAGGTGTTGGCCCCGTAAAGAAGAAGGTGACTTTTGATCCAAGCTTGTCAGAGGTTGATAAAGAAGGAACCACCAAGACCATCCAGCCAGTTACCAAGGGCATGTCCCTCAAGGAGACAGCAGACATAGTCGTCAAGTATTTGACCCCATTTTATAAGGGGGGCAAATTTGCTTCCAAGGTAAGACATAATCTATAGCTTCCTCTGTCAAGAAGAGACTGCAGCAGCATCTGAACAAGGCTTTGGGATGTGGAAGGGATGCATGGACTCAGTGGGCTGCTAATGTTTGATTGTAAGGACTCCCTGCCACGTGGTGGTTGAACATAATGCACATCCGGAGTGGAGTTCAGCTGTCTTAATGACCCAAGAAGCAAAACTCCCTTACAGACAAAGACAGGGTGCAGTCACTGTAGCCAGAGGTGTCTGGGACCCTGATGCCATGTCATGTTTGTCCTGTCAGATTTATGATTTTTTGAAAAGTTTGGCTCCAGTCTGTTCTAGCTAAGACCTTCAGGACACAACCTATATGTGTATACACACACAGAGCATAATGTAATGGGTCTCCAATTTTGTTCTGTAGACAAGTGCAGTCCAAATAGTATACTCTTAATGCTTCACTTGCATTGTGTTAGGTGCTGGACAACTTAGAAATGTTCATGCTTGACATGGTGATGGTTTCAGCAGCAAGTGACCGTTGCTCTCTGCTTCTCCCTCTACACTTCAGGATCTATTTAAGGGGTTTGCCCGACACCTCTCTCACTTACTAACTGAAGAGAAGAACCCCATCCGCAAGACGGGTGAGTTGGCCGCTGTTGGTGCATGGGGTGTCTTAGGTGCTAAATGAGTTAATGCTCTCTCAAAGTAAGGATAATGTTGGACCCAGCTGGGGCAAGGGGTGGTGCAGGATTGTCTCTTCAAAGGAGCCTTATCCTCTCTCTACAGTTAAAGAAGAAGCACAAAGACTCATCAAGGAGTTTTTCAAAACAAGGGTCAGGTGTGAAAACGAGGCAGACTGGCAGGAGCTGTCCAGTTTGGAGAGATGATCCCCCTGCTCTTCTGCTGGCTCCATTCCTGCCTGTGGTCACTGGACTCCAAGGAGTTTCATGGAGATGCAGAGGGGAGCTTTCCAGCCCTGCTGCTTTTTGGTTCTTTGAATCTCTGCCACCTTGGTGGCCCTGACATCATCTCTAGGAAAGCGACCCTTGCAGTTTTGCCTGCAGGCATTCTCCAGCAATGAAGAGACGATGCCATCTTCGTCAGCCCTTGCTTGGAGGTCTGCCATCGTTAATGCTGCTCTCCTCAGGTGCTCTGTGATGCCCCCCACCTCTGCTTCCCACTGTGGTTTGAGAAGGGCTTTAGAACTGCAGGCTGTGATGGAGATGGATGTGGCTGGGATGCTGCTGCTCCCTGGCAGTGTTCCCCCCCCAACTTTATTTAAATTTTTACCAAAAGAAGCCTTACGCTGAGAACTCAGCTGCATGCGTTTTGCTCAGGGTTTGTACTGATGGGAGATGACAGCCATGTTCCTGACACTTACTTTAAGGGAAAGAGAAAACAGTTCTACCCTGCAGCAGCTAGAACCAGGGGCCCTAATAGGTCTTTTTTTCGTTTGTGTTTGTTTCTTTTAAGCCTGGATTTAATTTATTGCTCGTAGTTCCGTCTGCCCTTTTAAATACAAATTGGGCATTACTGCCCTATAATAGGCTGGCTGGCTGCTCTCTCAGTATTAACCTCCCCAGATGGTTGTGTTTATAAGGGGTTGGTATTAAAGTGAGTGACTTTTTTTCCTCCCTAGCATTTTCCTAAAAGCCATATCAACTAGCTGTGCCTAACCTAGGGACTGCAATATAGAGAGTGATGCTGACTAGACACCCACTGTTGTGCGTATGCTAGGAGCTCCTCTATCTGCACAAGGCCCTGAAGTGGAGGGAGCCAGTAAGTCTTAACCTGGCTCCCAGGAACATTGGTGTTTTGTTGGGTTCTGCCTTTGTTTGTCTAGAGAAGATAGTGCCGCTAGACTGACCCACCGCTTGAGAAGCCAGGAGAGGAGTGAGCTTCAAGTAGCTTGTACCTGGGGAAACTGGGCTTTTTATATGTACTGAAGGGTACATGACAAACTGATAATAAATAATGACTGTTGCTACAGGCTCTTTTCTTAGTTCTTGCTGTTTCATTTTACCTAGAACATTTTTCTATTACTGAAATGTATTTGTTGTTGACCATGCAAGGTGTCGCATGGTGAATGAAGAGGTAAGAAGAGCTCGGGCCCTTAGGGAACTGAAAGGTAATGTCTGCTGGAAGGAAAAACTAGATTCTCTCCCTCTATGAATACTGGATTTGGATTGGGTAGCAGCAAATGGCACTCTGTGGTGGGCCTAAAGTTTGCCATAGAAACTCCCTAGCCTAGAGTAAGGTTTGAGGTGTGTGCAGAACTGAGCAGAAGCTGGTGCTGGGTCCCAGACAATACTCCTACCTGCAACCTTGCTCCTTGTGCTAGAACCATGCCTGTACTGCAGGTTCACATCCCAGTTGTCAGCCTTTTGTCTCGCACAAAGTTGTGTGGTACAGTTCACTGTATGCTAGGATCTTCCAGCCATGGCCTTAGATCATTGCTTTGCATTGCAGTTGTTGGTCCCACCAAACTCTTCAGGTGAGTAGAGATTGCCCTGTTGGAGTTAGCCAAGATCTCTAAGCAGAGAAGTTGTGCTGCTGGCTGATTATCTGCCTTGCTGCAGCCCTCCGAGGTGCTCTAGGTTAGTGTCATGCACTGCAGTGCTACTGTGGTGACCTGCTTTCTGCAGGCACACTCTCTGATGGCTGAAAGGCCCTTAGGAGCTTATAAGAGAACTGGAAGGAGAAAGATGTGCAAAGCTGCTCAGACTATCTTACCTCTGCTGTCCACAGTAGCACTTCTTCCCCTCATTTCTGCTGCCACAGGGCTGCATCTGCCCATTCCAGGGCACTAGGAGAAGGCAGGGTAAGGCCAGCAGCAATTCCCAGCTCCACCAGTTGAAAATGTGCATGCTCATCTCCCAGCAGCCCTTGCCTTTGCCCGGTTGTAACTAACTCCACAGTCCACATTCCACTCCTCCTGCTTATATTTTCCCACCCTCCCCTGAAGCAGGTGCTTCTTAGCCTTAAGGTAATGCACGTGTCTGTATTATGTGGTTACTAGTTTTAATAAACTTTAGCAGCTACAAAACTTTTTCATTTCGCTTCTGCAGAAGCATAAACCTCATGAGTCCAACTGGAAATCCAGAGTAATAAAAATAAATTAAGGACCTTGCCTTTCTTTCCCCCAATCCATCATAGTCCAGTGGGCAGATAGGCTAAGAACTCAGTCAGGTATCCACAGATGTTGTATCTCAATTCTAAGTGAGGGCTATGTTAGAAGGAAAAAGCAGCATATACTGTACAGTTGATAGTAAACCAATTTAGCAGTAAACTTTCTTACCAATGCAACCCAACCTCTGCCTTGGCAGGTGCCATGATTGTGTATTAACACTGATCTGCCCTGCAGGTCATGGGGATGCTTTCAGGTAGGCTTCTGTTGGTAGGGCTCTGGGCCAGGGCAGTTCTTGCACTTCAGGGTGGAGTAGGGGCTGGTCTCAGGCACTTCACTCCCCACAACTGCAGTCATATCTGAGCCTTGGTTTCTCCTTGGGATGCAAAGTCTCTGAAAAGCACCAGTCTCTGCTGCTGTTACTGTTTAAGAGATTAGTTGGCATGGGGGGGATGCTGCCCACCGCAAGCCCCTGCAGTTAGTTTCCCGACGTCACTGGCCTTTCCCTTCCTTACTTGCACCTGCTTGGCTGTTCTACGAGTGGGGCTTAGAGCCTGGGGAAAAGAGCAAATCTTGTTCTGCTTTCTGGAAGCCAGGTTTACTGGGTGGGGCACCTCTACAACTCCAGCAGACAGTGAAGGCAGCTGACAGGCGAACCATCTCTATGTTATGAAGAGGTGAGAGAGTGCACGAGGGGAATTCTGTTCAGGTTTGTCGTGAGGCAGGATAGAAGGTGGAACTTCAATGTGATGACAATCCTGGGCAGCAGGGAAGGGAGGGCACCTCTGAACACTGTCAGAGCTCATGCCAGGCGTGCTAATGTGGTGTCCAGAGCTGAAGGAAAGGGAGGGCTGGCATGCGTCTCTAAGGCTGAAATTCTCCCTCATCCAAGATGATGGAGATCGTATGATACATTTCTTTAGCCTGTCAAGATAGAAACCAGCTTGAGTAAGTTCTGCTTCACTCATTTTACACCCCCTTCTCATCCCCTTGCTTTTTTTGGCACTGCTGAGGAAATTCAGATGCAGACAGCAACTATATTGATCTCTGTTTAACTAGCTGCAGTCTTGAACTGCTGTCTTCCTTTGCCCCTGCCATGACCTTCCCTTTGGGAAAAGTCTTCTCCCTACTCCTGATCTTTCCTAGACAGTAGCCAGGCCTTAAGAACCCGTGTAACTCAATAGGCTTCGCCTCTGTGTTCTCTGGACAATTTTAGACTTTTTTACTACTAGGGCTGGTAGTTGGGGAGGTAGAAATAGTTGTATTGTCACCTGGAGCCTGCATTATATTATGTTGTTGCAACAGCATTTGTACCATCAAAGGATGTGTTGTATAGAGAGGAGAACAGGTCAACTCTGGGAAATTGGTGGGGGGAAAAGCAGTTTGGTGGACTCGGAGCACAATAAGGATTTTGCAATAATGCTTCCCCTGTGAGATGCTTACTCTAACCTCCCTAGAGACAAGCTCTTAGGGTGGAGTAAACTGCTTAACAGTGAGAAATTACTGCACCAGAACTCAAGCACACAAGGCCCTGTATGCTCCTAAAGGAGACAGGAGGGCCCTAAGTTTGTGTAGCCTGAGAGCACACATCCAGGGGGCTGGGGTTCTTGTCACCCCTCCATTCCAGGTGCCCTGCACAGACAAGCCTGGAGTGCCTTGCTGCACTTGGCAGCGAGACCAGCATATGTATCACTGTTGGGCAGCTGCTACAGATGACCCCCTCAGCACCAGTCAATCTGGGCTCTTTCCCATCTGGATAGGCCCCTGGGCACTGGGCTGAACTGGGGGGTGGACTTCCTGTGCCCTTGGAGTGCTTCTGGCTTCTGCAACACAGCTTCTGAGCCGCACACAATGGTTTAGCGTTCATGTCACCCCATCTTCAGCCGGGCAAGGAGACTGGATGTTGTTATTGCCTAGAGCAGTGGTCTCCAAAGTGGGGTGTGTGGACCCCAGGGGGTGCACAAGACAATCCATTGGGGTACAGGAAGAAAATATTATAACTTCTATTTATATTTATATAAATATACATATATTGGGGGTGCGTGCTCAAAAATTTTTTTACTGATAAGGGTGCGCGATCAAAGTAGTTTGGAGACCACTGGCCTAGAGCATGCAACTTGCTTAGTATTGTTACCCACAGGTCAGAAAAGACTGAGGCTTGCAGACCCAGATGCTGAAGTTCTTCCCCTGCTGGTACTACAATCCCCTGGTCCTGCCCAGAAAATCTCCGCTCCTTTCCCCTCCTTCTAAAGGTATGTGCATCATGTGCAGCACTGTGTTTGGAAGCTGCAGGGGATAAGGCTAGAGAGGAAAGCATTATGCCCTACTCAAATGAAATGGTGCATTTTAAGTGACACCCAGCTGCCATCCTCTCTAATGCAAAGGGGTGGAGGACCTTTAAGCACCTATGGTTTCCAGTGTGCCCCATCAAAGATACAGTTTGGCTCTGGTTGGAATATAGCTGCTAGAAAGTGCAGTCCATACAGTCCACCTCTCTGAGAGAGTTAGGCAGTAGCACCCTTGCCTGGAAATCAGCATGGGCATGCAGTGGGTCTGGGGAAAGGAGGATTCCTTGTAGGAGCCTAATGTAGGTGATCCAGACATGGAAGCAAGCATGGTAGCTATACTTCAATTGCCAGGAGGTGGCAATGGCTCAGGCCTATCCAACAGCACTAGGTGCTGTTCTCTTTACCTTTTGCAGTTCAAACCAGATGGTCTTGGGATCCTCAGGAGTGCCGTAATTCATTTCCAGACCAGGTGGCCCAGAGTCATCCATGGCCCTCAAGGTTCTCATCTTCTGCATCTCCTTCAGTGGGAGGACAAAGTAGATCTCCTGTACACAGGGAGAGAGCCACCCCATCAGAAAGAAAGAGGGCCTGTTTCAGGCCAAGGTAGCCCTGAACTTGATGCTGCAAGGGGCTACATGGCCCTAGCACCCCACAGGGGGAAGTTTTTAATCAGTCAAAGTCTCAAAGACAAAAGGTCCAGTTAGGCTCATGAGATGAGTCCTGCTTCAATCCACGGCAGGAAGGGGGAGCCTGGCTGACATCATTGCTGGGGTGGTGCTGCCAGGCAGCAGGAACAAGAACACAGCTGCACCTGGTTTGTTGCTGGTTAGAAGCTGCCCTAATTTCATTGCCTGGTTCCTCAAGTCAAAGTAAATGCAAGATGGAAAGCATAGGGTGACTAATTAGCTTTGGGGTGTTTTGGAGGGAGCAGAGTGGGAGAGGCAGAAGGGCAACATACCTGAGTCTCCCTGTCCACCAGGATGATCTGCTCCCTGTTCACTCCAATGACACAGGGCACAGGGATCCTCTGGTTGCTGGTCCTCTCCACAATGTAAGTGTTGTAGCCAAAGAGTGGTAGATGGACCACGTGCTCTATGGGAAGGGAGTTGCACTGGTGAACTCAGCCAGAGGACCATAAAACCAAACCCACACCCACTCAAGGCACATGAAGGAATCTGGACTCTGGTAGGCCCCAAGACCCTACATCAGAGGTAGAGTGACCCAGCTGAGAAGGCCTTCACCCTGGTCTGCAGCAGTGTGCCTCAGGTAGCTTAGTCCTGACTACCTGCTTGTTACCCACCATGTGGATTGCACCTAGAAGCCAGTGGCACTTCTTGAGCCCAGGAATCAAGCTACCGCTGGGGGCCCTACCTCTCCTGTGACCCACCACTGTGGCAGCCTCACCTATGAAATAGATTTTTGCCTCCTTTGGGTCAAGTGGCCGTGTAGTTGCCAGCAGCTGCTTGACAGTGGCTTGGAGAGCCTGCATGTTGATGGGTGGAAGTCCTGACTTTGGGGTATACTCTGTTATCTCCTCCCTGTTCAGAGAAGCAAAGAATGTAAGACACCGCCAAACACAATTTGTTCAGAATCACCACCCAGGACTAGTTGGAACAAAGGGATGTGAGATCAGCAGGGCCCGGGGAAGGTAGAATAGGTTATGCCAGAGTTAAGACAGAAGAGATAATGGGGGACATTCAACTTCTGTGGGAAAGAAACTTATGTGCCTGTGATTGGTGAAATGACCTTCCCAGAGGCAACTACTATAATGAAGGGTCAAGCTCTGTAGTAAAACCATGATGCATTTCTCAAGGGGACAGCCAGCCAGGTGGACTGCAAGGGCCACCCCAATCCACGCATCACTCCATGTGTACCTATGGTGCAGAAGATCTCAACCACTGCACTGCACTTTAATCTCTACTGTTGCTGTCTCCTGGGAATCTCAGATGATCCTGCTCCCTGCCACCACCACCCAACCGAACAGAGCCCATGAAGACACTTGGGGAGAGCCCGAATAGGAAGGTCACAGCTGAGGTACAGAAGCTCTTCCCTCAGGCCCTTTTTCCCCAGCTGTCTTCCGTAGACCTATGCTAAACCCAGGCACCTTCATCCATATTTATGAGGTGGCCAACATTAGGCTCTCAAGTGTGAAAATGAACAAGGAAACATTTCTATAGAATCAAAGGGCAATAAGTTCAGAGAGAACACTTCCTCAGCAGGAGCCTGTGGGACTTTGCCACAAGTTGCCGCCGGGGCTGAGAGCTTATGGGAAGTTCCTTGGCTAAGGAGGACATTCACTGATTCCTCATCATCCATGAGATGGTTCCATGCACCTTTCCTTTGGTGCTGGCTACCCTCAGCATTGGGACCCTGGGCTGAACGCAGCACAGCTCTACTCCTGGCTAACTGTCCCGTAAAAATTCTGCTGGAGGCACACTTACTTGGAGGGTGGTAAGTCCATTTTCTTGGCCCAGTGCTGGAACAGTGCCAAGGTGCCCACCTGCTTCTCCAGGTCATTGCTGTAGTTCAGCAGCAGCTTTCCAGTCAAGTAATCACACAGAACCTAAGAGCAAGCACAGCAAAGGGACACCAGTTAAGGCTACCAGTGGCTAAGAGCTGGTCTGTGCAGCCTCCTGCTGTACATGTAGATCCTGCCAATGCATATGCTCAGTAGCTGCAGCTCCTATTCCAGCAGCTAAATATCCCATGACCCAAGGAAACTCGTAGCATACATTTGTGAGCTGGGGCTGTTCTGGGTCCAGTCCAAACCCCTGTTTGAGCCTTTCATAGTCTGGTCTTGCCACCACCACAATCCCCTGAAGCGACTTTAACACACTGCTTGATGGAGCCATGGCACAGCATATGACCCACCAAGCAGGACAAGATCCATGGAACCATTTAATCCAGGTGGGAAGAGGCAGGTCCTTCAGGCATGAATAATAATGCCAGACAATCCAGCCTGAATGCTGGCCTGGCATTCTCCCTGCATGCACACCAGGCCATGGCAAGTGTGGGCTCTTCCTGTAGTGGGCAGGAGCTGCACTGCAGGCTGGCAATTACAAAGCCTTGGGTCATTTTGCTATTGAGCAGCTCTCACTGGAGCTTCACCCTGTCCCACAACAAGCAGGGACAAATCCAACCCCAGCCCACCAGGAGCTGACTGGCTCCCAAGCTCCTCTACAGTGTTACCCATACGCATATGCCCAGAAACACTACACAGGCTGAACGCTGGCCATTCCTAAGAGTGGGATGCTGTGTGTGACAATCACTGATCCAGTCTCCACTCCTGGGAAGTTCTCAAGACCCCACAGGCACTTGGCTCCTCAGAGATCCCTTGGTTGTGTAGGTGAAACCTAGATTCTGCTCCAGGCACATACTGTGCAGGAGTCCCCTGGGACTTGCATGGCAAGTGCCGACACTAGCACTCACCTGGCCATAATGGAGGCTGAGGTACACCTCGTTGTCAAAGTGCAGTGGAGTTTTCCAGGTGAGCCTGCGGATCTTCAGTTTCACCAAAGTGTCTTCTAGCAGATAGTCATGGATGTACTCCTCCGGACGGACTGCCTTCGTCAGCTTCCCTGCACACACAGGCATGAGAGAGTGACTGACCTGGGATACCTAGCTCTCCTTACCCGGCACAACCCACCCCAGAACACACCAGCATCAAATAGCAATAGCAATCAATGGAGAGGACCATTTCAGGAGCAGGTAACACAGAACGACCCTTGAGTTCCCTCCCAACCCTATCATTCCATGACCATGACATGCAGGTGCCACCCCATCCCATGGAGACCTCATCTCACCAGGTACAAGGTCCTCCACCCAAAACTAGCCCTCTACTTGCCATTGTCCTTAGTGGCAAAAAGAGCAAACTCCTTGATTTCCTGCATCTCGCTGACCGCCATCTGCTCACAGACCTCCTGCACTAATTCTGCAGCCACCTGCAGTGAGAGGAGGAGGGGAACAAGTGAACACCATGGCTGGGTGAGCCCGCAGCTTCCCAAGGGCTGTCCACCAATGTGTCTGGGATCACAGCCTGCTGTGGGGAGGGTGTGTCCAGGAAGCAGCAGAGCCACACAGCAGAATCCAAAATACGTTGTCATGGGACTCAGGGCTAAAGCTTTTCTTGGTCCTGAGGAAGGGGCAGGCTGCCCAGAAACAGCACTTACAGGCTGAGCCCAGAGGACAGAGGATTTTTCCCAGTCCCCAGTGCTCTGGATGGGAAGGTGATGACTCTAAGAGCTGTCCTGCTACACAGCCACAGCACAGACAGAGAAACAGGCTGGTGTCCCTGGCACTACAAGGACTCTTGTGAGTTGTGCTGATGCCCTCATGTCCCAGGAGGGAGCAGGAGATGATGGTGAAAACACCCAGTGTGCCAAGAAGCTGAGGCCAGCCCCAGGCCCAGGGGCTAGCAATCATCCTTTCAAGAGCACAAGGCAAGGGACTTCCCCACATGGATTGGAACTGGATAATGCCGCCCAGGATCAAGGCAAGGGGTGCAGCTGGGTGGCAGCAGGAAACTCACAGTGAACATCCAGATTTTGGTGCCATATTCCAGGACTCCAGGCAGAAAGATCACGAGTCGGCGGGACCCATGCCCCTTCTGTCAGAGGAGAGCACAGCGTGGCCATGAACACTTATGTCTGCCTGTCTAGAGCCCCCTCCTCTGTAGCGCCTCCCCTGGCCAACACCGCAGCACTCACCTCCCCCATGCTGCGCACCACATCTCCATGCTAAGGCACCTGCCTCCTCTTGCCCTACAGCACCTGCCCCAACACTTACCCTGGGCACCCATGTTCCTTCTCAATCCCCCATGGCACCTGCCTCCCTCCCAGCACCCCACTCTTCATCATGCAGGTTCACCCCTTGCAGTGCACCGCATCCCTCCTCACCATCCCACAGCACCTGTCTCCTCCCTGCACTGCCACCCCTCATCCCCCAGACACCCCACTGTTCTCCCCCATCGTACCAGAAGTGCTTCCATCTCCACACGGAAGGGCAGATGCCGGCGGCCCCCATACATAACTGTCTTCCGCAGGTTGCCCTGGCAGGTGCTGGCTAGTTCTGTAGGAAGGGGGGGAATTAAGCACCTAAGCCCACTAGGCTGCATCTCCCTGGAAAGGTCCTTCCCTAGACCCAGGCCTCTGTTTTAGGGTGAGAGGCACCTACCCCCACCCCACTCTGCCCCTGCATAATCATGGTCAGGGACAATCAGGTGCACTGTGCACAAGGATCTCCTCCAGCCTTTTCTCGTCTGTTCATTCTTAGGAGAATTTCACCCCAAGCTCCACAGACCCCTCTGCCCAGGGCCACAGGGTCCAAAGCAGGACCTAGGGTAGAGGCTGAGAGCCTCTCTCCATTCCAGTGCATGCACAGCAAGAAGGGGCTGTAAGGGAGAAGGGTCTTCTCCTAAAGACCAGTGAGTCACTAGCCAGGGACAGCTTCACACACATCTGGTGGGCACTGTCTCTCACCCCTTAGGCTCAGCTCAGAGTGGTTCCCTGTAGACTAAGAGTCCGCTAGAAATGTGCCCAAGCTCCCATCCTACAAGCCAAGGGAAAGTTTGGATCAGCTGAGAAATTATTCTGGGCCCCCAGCACTGCTGGCCAGAGCTGACAGGGCCAGGAAGCACCTGGTACCTTGGTGTATGCTGGATGGATCAGAGCTGGCTTGCTGGAAGAATTTGGTTGCGTAGGGCATGAAGATGCTTGAGGGAAGGCAGTAACCAGCAAGCAGGCCCAGGAGCATCCAGCCACGTGCACAGCTTTCCCTGCAGGGCAGAAACAAGCACAGGGGAATAGGTTTCTTGGGATAGCAGTGGAGGTGGAAAGGGAAGGAGGTCTTCATGGCGAGTGGGGGGTTAAAGGGAACTAAAACCAATGTCCCCATCCCTCAAGTGACAACACCTCTGCTCCTCAGAGTGCCAAGCTTACTAGAACATGGCTGCCTAGTTGGAGGAAGAGGAAGGGAAGGTGGGAGTAAGAGAGATCCCTACATCTGAGCATAACAGGATTAGTGCCAGGCTGGCTCCATTATGCTGTCTGTGGGGAACAAGAACCAACAGCATCCATCCCACTAACCTTTGTCACCGGTATCACAATCATGCCGGAAGGAGCTACTGCTGTGCATGCCCACACCACTGTTACTGCACTGATATAGCGATGATGGCAACACCCCCACTGCAGAAGCAGCCATCCCCACATAATGGTGCCCTACACCTGTACAGCTAATTACCCTTCTCAGTCAAGAATCAGCTACATGGGTGCAGGCCTCGGGTGTCCTCATCAGAATTTCTCGCACAGAAAGATTTTGAGTTAAAAACAGCTGTAATGAGCTATTCTCTCAGTACAAAGCAGTATCTAGACCAGCATTTCTCAACCCGTGGGTCACAACGCAAAAGTGAGTCACAAGAATATATGAAACGGTCGCGAACAAACTTTAAAAATGGATTCTCCTTCAAAGGAGAAAAGCACGGGATACCACGGGTTTTCCCTTGTAGGCTGGGAGAGTTCCAGCCTGCAAGGAGCCAGGAGTCAGGGTCGGGAGTGAGGGGCAAGGGGGCTGTTTTCTACTTGAACTATTGACTAGGTCAGGACTGGCCATCAACGTTACAAATGGATCCTGGTACAAAAAGGTTGAGAACCACTGGTCTAGACCAGGCCTCCAAACAGTGAGACAGGCCCTGCTTCAGGGAGTGCAGAGTCCAGCCGGCCACCCCCTCATAGCCCTCCGTTACAAGCTGAAGACGCGCTAACTCCTCTACCATCCCCGATCAGCATTTCTGCCTACCCTCACCTATAGCAGAGTCAAGGAACAAGCATGCGTGGCCTCTCAGAAACCAGGCAGGCAGGAGCATATCTGAGCCCAGGCACCACGTCAGCTTATCAGAGAGGCAATAGTCACCTTAGGGAGCCCTGACATGAGGGCTCGCCTGACTCACTGGCCAGCACACACCTATAGCACGCCTGTAGCTCAGACATCAGAGCAATAATTCCACTGACTAAGCTTGATCCCGAGTTACTGTTTAACTCTTGCAGGTTTGGCACAGGAATCCAGAGCAAGGAGCAGCCAGGGCTAAACAGGGAAATAGAGGAATTTACTGGCAGCTGCAGAGACACACCTGGAAAGTGCATGCCCTGCCAGGGCATGAGTGGCAGGGAGTCATTGCCCTGCGCAGGGACCTGACAACATGTACAGTGTCAATGATGGGGTGCAAAAAAGTCCCAGTTCTCTCCATCCTCCCCCACCACTTTCCATCAGGGAAACTGTATCAGTCATGAAGGAATTGCTGATTGACCCGTGGGTGAAAAGGAGTCTCAGATCTGTGCTTCTGTGCTGAACTCCCCGCTGATCACAGTGGTGAAGTGGCTTCTCAACCAGCTTCCCTCCCGGACCTGTATGCCCACCCTCTCACACCAATTGTCCTCACTCTGCCCGTATGGCTGGTACCCCCCACCCCTTACCTTTGTCCCCACACCTGGTCTGGCAGCCTCTTTCCATCCCATGCTCCCACCCCCTTCCTCCAGCCATGCAGCCCCATCCTCCCCATGTGTGTGCTGAGCTCTGGCCAGTGGCTGTACTCACGGCTTGGGGTTCTGGGTGACCTGCTTGATGACCTGGCAGTAAATCTCATCACGCAGGTTCTCCTTCTCTTTGCAGAGCTGCACGAGATCAGCAGGAAGTGTCAAAGTTTGACCCTGTCCTTGTCCCCCACCCCTCAAGTGCCAACAGACCATCCTACAACTCTGGGCTTCCCACAGCCCACCCAGAGATTTTCACGCCCTTGCCTCTATACCACATGGGCCTGGAATCTGCCTGGGAGCAGAGGATGCTGAGCTTGGGCCTGTGATGGAGCAATGTCTAAGGAGGCAAAAATCACAGGCTCCTATGCTTAACTATCTCTCCTTATCAACAAGGCTGGATCATGGACCCCCTGCTCCTTTCCCTTGTGGAAGCTGGCTCCTGGGCTGACCCCCCTTTGGGGCCCCTGCATGTCACCAGGAAGGGTCACACACCTGAAGAATTTCATAGCAGTAATCAGTCTCTTCCTGGTTCTTGAGTTTTGGCTGGTCTCCCATGAAGCGCATCAAAGCTGCAAGGCAGGGATGAGCATCAGACTAGGTCTGGATGTGCTTGGGCTGGGGGCTTGGTGTCTATTCATCCTAATGCACCCTGGGGCTGGGCACTTCTCTCTCCTGTCAGCACACCGCACACAAGGCAGGCATGTGGCTGTTAAAGACGGGAGCCCCCTGTGCCATGGAGATCCCTTCCCACTGGGTTAGTCTGATGGGAAAGCACCTGTGTGTGGCCACTCTAGCCATCTCAGCCAGCCCCTCTCCATCCCCTGCAGTGCTGTGCCCAGGGGCAGTTACTTACTCATGAAGTTCTTTGTAGCCAGCTCGTTCAGCTCTGTGTCAGAGTAGGGGAGCAGGGGCTCCTGGATTGGGACCTGCAGGGCCAGAGCACAGGGTAAGCAGGAGAATCGCAGCTGGGCGACCTGTTGCATTGCAGGTTCTAGGAAGAGGCCAGTCTCACTCCAAAACGCTGCCTCCAAACTGCCCGCATCCCAAAGGAGACCAGGGGCCTGACTGTCCAGCCACAGGCTCCCCATCCTTCCCTTACCCAGGGACACCCACCTTGGTGTGCTGGACCAGGACAGCTGTGCTTCTCTTCTCTGCACTCATCCCCTTCCATCCCAGCCTAGAGAGATTGGAGATTTGTGGTGGTATCACAGATGCCTACAGATCCCTCTGCACAGCTAGGGCCACACAAATACCGCCCCCACCCCCGCTAAGTGCAAAAGGGGCACGAGCTACTCACGTGGTCTGGATCTCCCGGAAGTGAGCCAGGGCAAAGTCCACCATGGTGTAGTTATCGGCAGCAGGGAAGGTGGCAGTGGTGGCGGTTTCTGATGACAGGCTGGAGGCAAAGCTCTGAGGAGACAGATACCAGCCCACCCAAGGCATTAGCTCAAGAAGGATCTTTCCACCCCTGGCCAGTGTCTCCTTTCCTGCTTCAGGTTCTTGTGGCTCCCACCTGCAGGGCCTCCCCCACCACCTGGATGGGACTCACTTGCCCTTTGGCCACTTGGCCTCCAGCCCCATTATATCCAAGCACCACATAGATCTGTAATGTCTGTAACCCCCCAGCTCCCCCGTGCAGTAAGTCAGGGCTGTCACCCCCATGTCACCCCCAGCTAAGGCACAGGGAGGCCCAGTGACTTGCTCAAGGGAGTCTGTGGAAGAGCAGGGGCTTGAAACCTGGTCTCCTGAATCACAGGCTAGTGCCCTAAGATCACAGAAGATAATTGCCACCACCCCCCATGAACCCCAGCCTCTACCTGGAAACTTCCCTCAGCCTTTCCAGAGATCTTCCTCAGAGCTACAGCAGACCAAAGCCTGCAACCCCATGCCCTGTCTGATGACTCTGAAACTCATGCCAAGCTTGGGCCTACTCACAAAAGTTAAAATACAGAATACTGATGCTAACTGCATATTGCAAGAGGATGCGAGTTCATGGCTAGGCCATCTGAGAAGGATTAATGAAGTATCTCTTCCAGCTTATCTCGCTATATTCAGGATGATTTCAGGCAGACTCTCCGTTGTCTGGTGTGTAACCATATGAAATGTCTATCCTTGATTAATTAGTATGGTAAATATTTCTTTTGTGACTAACTTGTGTTTATGTGCAGGAAGAGACATTCTCCATATGTGATAGGTGTCTCCTCCTGATTTAGTATGTTTTTTGTGGCTGTTAATAAGTTTCTTGATATGTTCCAAACTGGATCACCTCTTGTTACCGAAGAAGGTAACTCATTCAAATTAGAAGCGTCTGATAACCAGTAATGAGCAGGTTCTTCCTGCCAATTACTGCTTGAGACTTTCTCTTACACAACTAAAAGAATGCTTTGAAGATGCTAAACTAAGGGTATAAGAAGGCAGTAAAACAGCAAACAGCGCGCACGCTTCAAGAGTGAGAAATCTCTCAGACACCAGTTGCTGATGTGCACGACTTACTCGAGAAATTTCATAGACATTTGGGCTGGAAGAGACCCTGGAGGATCAGAGTCCAGCCCCCTGCCCAAGGGCAGGAAGTCAGCTGGGGTCATAGGATCCCAGCAAGATAAACATCCAGAAGTGTCTTCAAGGCATTCAAAGTGGGTGCTTGAACCACCTCCGGCGGCAGGCTGTTCCAGGCCTTGGGGGCTCAGACAATAAAGAATTTCTTCCTCATGTCCAGCCTGAGACAGTCATGGAGGAGTTTGTGACCATTCAACCTCATCATCCCTTGGGGCGCCCTGGTGAACAGACATTCCCCCAGATCCTGGTGAGCATCCCTGATGAACTTATAGGTGGCCACCAGATCACCCCGAGCCTGCGCTTTTCCAGGCTAAAGTGTCCCATGGCTCTCAGCCTCTCATCATAAGGTCTGTTTTCTTGATCTCTGATCATGCGTGTGGCTCTTCTCTGGACTCTATCAAACTTCTCCACATCCCTTTTGAATTGTGGAGCCCAAAACTGGACACAGTACTCCAGTTGAAGAGAAACACACCGCCTCTTCGTCACCTGTTTGGTGAGAAATCACCACCTTATAGCTAATTACTGGACTTTGATTTGGTTTGGGCTCACTTGAGTCGATTTTAAATACTTGTAGTAAATAAAGCCTTTCTGTCACTCATCAAACAAGGTGTCGTGTCAATCCCTTGGCTAGTCTGGAATCCTAGGTTTTTATCTGCTAACAAATTGGAGGCACCGCTGGGATCAGTGGCTGGCGTGGATCGACGACAGAAACGCTTGGAGAAAAGCTGTTCTTGTTGCTTTATTGTTGCAGTTTTGAGCCAGTATCAGGGTGTGGACTCACGACCCACATCCAGATACCATAGTCCAAGTATTAGTCCTGACAGAAAAGGGTACCAACCTATCTTCAGGGTGATTTCTGATTCCCTTGGTGGGAGGAGGAAGAGAGGCTGACAAAACTTGCTTGCTTAGCCATGACAGCACCAACTGAATCATTCATGGGAGCTGTGATGAAACAATTTATACAGGAACAGAAATTGGATAGCGGTCCTTGGGAGACTGACAAATTCACTGGCCTCGGGGCATGGAAAAATCTGTGCTCACAACGGGAGGTCTTTTGCACAATTAAACCTAAAGATGGCAAAAAGGACAAAAAGAAGGCATTGTTGCAGGGTATGTTTCAAGTCAGTCCGGCTCTGCATAAGGAAGTTGTTCAGTTACACACAGAGGTTAAAAACCATGAGTTAGAGGTTGTGGTTGCAGCAAAGGATACTGAAAATTGGAAAACTAATGCCCAGTCACTTACTATCCAAAATGTTAGCCTTGTGGATTCTATTAAGAGAGAGGAGGACAAATGGAAAGACGCAGAGAAGCAGGCTGATAGTTGGAAAACTGATGCTCAAATGCTTACTGCCCAGAGCCTTGGCTTTTTTAACACTATTAAGGAAGAGAGGGAAAGAAGGAAGGAAGCAGACAGGCAGGTTAAGGAATTAGAAACTGAACTAGATCACTGGAAATTTAAGGCAGAAGAAGCAGAGGGAGGGATCAGGTAAGTGCTAGAACAAAACTATTAGGCACAGCAGCAGGATGCTGATCATATCAAGTGCAATCAACAGATTGCTGCCCTTAAGGAGGAAATAAAAGCCTTCAGGGGTATTATCTCAGCTGTTCTTCCCAAGGTGGTTCAAACCTTCCCCAGTAACATCCCAGAATCATCTCCACCTCCACACAGTCCAGATGCTCCAGTCCCTTTGCATCCAATAACCACGGATCACAAGTCTCAGACGCCACTGGCATCTCCCTCAACTCCCCCTGCACCTATAAAACCAGGTGTACCAATGGCACCTGTCACTACCCATACCACACAAGTCCTAAATGCTGAAAATGAAGTTACCCATACCCACTCACGGTTAGAAAGCTCCCCGCTGGAGCAGGCACAGGCAGCTGCCTTGGCTAAATCACTTGGCCCTTTAAACAGCTCCACTGTTTTAGACTGGCTAACAACTGTCTGTAACATGCCTACCTTCCATTTCCAATCTGATTGACTTGCTTTACTCAGAGAATCTGTGCAACCCACTCACTACACTGGACTTCCCGGCAGAATTAAGTTTAGACTAAGTGCAGATCCCACAGAAGCTCTAAAGTGAGTTACTCAGTATTTTCGAGCAAAAGAGAGTATGTTGGGCTTGTTTTATTCTGAGAAACAAAAGCCCAGAGAACACCCAGGCTTCTTTCTTAATAAGAAAAAAAATTTAGCCCATTTATCAGAAATTATTCCACCCCCAACTCTGGATCAACCTGTCAATTATGACACGCCCAATTTTAAAACAGCAGTAATACAGTCACTAAATAGTGACGTGAGGCTAGTGGCAAGTAACTTTCCACTTGGCCTCTCCTTTGCCAGTATGCAGACACAGCTTTGTGATGCTCATAATGCAACCTCGGCATTGGCTCCTAACCAAAAGAATAAAGCTAAGGTTGCCACATATCTTGGTCGTCATGGGCGTGGATACAGCCGCCCCACTGATCGAGATGGATCCAGAGTTAACACTACTAATTCTTTTAGGGCAGAAGTATGGTGCCATTTACTACAGTACGAACTCCCACGATGCCATTGATGGACTGTCCACACATGAGCTTCTTTGCCGCTTGGCTAGGTACCGAGAGCGCAGCCTACAAGGCAACGCTAATGGTACCTCACCGAATGCTCCCACTCGCACTGAACATTAGGTCAGCCCGGTCTCCCCAGCACATCCTGTAACCACCTTTGCTCCAATAACATATGATTAATGGGGACGGCCTGAGATCCAGGTCTTTTGGAAAGATCCAGGATCTCTGGGGAAACTGAGGCAGCAGCAAGTGCTTTTAGATTCCGGCACATCCTTGTCCATTTTAAGTTGTGAGGGACTCCAGACTTCCCAAATTAGAGGTCCCCGGGTTATAACCCTTGAAGAATTTAATGGCCATTCGACCATTGCCTCAATTTCCACTCCCTTACAGTTCTGGGTTGGTAAGCCGTCCGCCCTGCCCACAAGTAAGGCTGAGTTTGCCTTAACTCCATTAGGAGGAATTGGGATATTAGGAATAAATGCACTAAGGGCCCTACAGGCTGTTGTAGACCTTGCTAATTCAACAGTTCATGTTCAGCTTGGGTGCAGCATGAGAGCGCAAGACACAGAAGCCATAGTTATCCATGCAGCACATCGCTGTTTGGCCCTTAAGGCGCCTGAAATTCTAAACTGACCCAAACGGCCCCCCAGTGTTCAAAGCATAGCAAATGCTGTTCCAATCAAAATTAGATTGTGGAAAAATTAATGCCCTTGAAAAAGTAACAGGACTAGACCCCGCTCCTCAGCGACAATACCGCTTCCCAGCTGCAGCAGAGCCCAGCCTGGAAAAATCTGTCAATAGTCTACTCCAGCAAGGCGTCTTAGTGCAACAAGCCAGCCCTAATAACAGCCCTACTTGGCCAGTTCAAAAGGGAGATGGAAAAACCTGGCGCTTGGCTGTTAATTTCTGAGCTCTTAACAAATTTACCCCTGCCCAGGCACCAATAGTAGCCAAATATCCTGAGGTTATGGCTTCCATAGCCGGGGGTGCACAATGGTTTTTCCATGTTAGATCTATCAAAGGCATTTTTTGCAATTCCCCTTGACCCTGACCCTCGGTATCAATTTGCTTTGACCTTTAAGGGAAGGCAGTATACCTTTACCTGTGTTCCTCAAGGCTTCCACATGGGCATGACAGATGGGCACTGTCATCTGTATGTGGGATCAGCTCCCCTCAGAGAACCAGCCTCATGAGATCTCCTATGAGAAATTTCTGATAACCAGTAATGAACAGGTTTTTCCTGTCAATTACTGCTTGAGACTCTCTTACACAACTAAAAGAATGCTTTGAAGATGCTAAACTAAGGGTATAAAAAGGCAGTAAAACAGCAAACAGCGCGTGAGCTTCAGGAGTGAGAAATCTCTCTGACACCTGTTGCTGTTGTGCCCGACTTACTCAAGAAGTTGAAGAGAAACAGACCACCTCTTTGTCGCCTGTTTGGTAAAAAATCATCATCTTATAGCTAATTACTGGACTTTGATTTGCTTTGGGCTCACTTGATTTGATTTTAAATACTTGTAGTAAATAAAGCCTTTCTGTCACTCATCAAATGGGGTGTTGTGTCAATCCCTGGGCTAGTCCAGAATACTAGGTTTTTATTTGCTAACACTGTCCCAGCGCAGACCTCACCTCCCTTCTGGCGCTCTTCCCCTGCAAGTCACTCCTCGGGCTCTTCCGCACGCCCTCAATTCTCTCCATGCTGGCACTGAGGTAATCAGGGACTGCTGCCAGCTGCACCAAGTTGGCAGGGAAGAGGCCGGACCGGCCGTTGATGGAGCCAAACAGCCATCCTGGCAAAGGTGAGTAAGAACAGGGTCAGAGCCAAGAAGTATGGTGGCCTTAGGCAAAAAGAGCACCCTGATTTCCTGCAGTGCCTTCCAGCCTAAAAAGGGCTTCCAAGCTCTAACTGCCCCTCCTGGCACCTCAGGTTAAAGCCACCACCCAGCCACTCTGGGGTCAGTGGCAGAGCTGAGGGTGGGCATCCTAATGCCCAGCCTAGCTTGCTTCAGGAGCTTTGGCCCTCCCTCTTCCCTCCTTCTGTGGCACAGGGGCCCAGTAACACAGTGAAAGGCCTCTTGCATGGTGGATGCAATGTTCTGGATGCAGAGCTTTGAGTGCAGACCTCCACAAATCAATTCCTGCAGTGTCCCTATGCCCTGCACAGAGCCCCTCTCACCTGGCTCCAACCCATGAATGGGAAGTAACTTGATGATGTCGCCCTTCTTGAAATTCAACAGGCTCTTGTCATCTGTGACGTAGCTGCGCAGAGCAACAACATAGTTGGAGTCCTGTGGAAGAAAGGGACAAGGAAGGGGCTGCAGCCTGTCACTCTCATTACCACATCTGAGGAAGCCTCAAGTTGCACATTACTGTGCTGAGCCAGTGGGTCACCCCCAGTCGCTGCTGGACCATTCTCATACCTGCCTCAGCTCCTGGAGGAAGAGCTCCACCATAGCCTTGACTTGCTGAGCCTTTGCCGAGTGCAGGATCAGCTGCTCATTCTTCAGCGAGAACTCCAGGGTGTTTCTGCCCTTCAGCTCCACGGACATCAAGTCTGCAAAACTGAGGATCCAACACCATGAGCCAGCCACCAACACCAGAGCTGGGGACGCAGCCCAGCCCAGCAGTGACAACCAACAGAGGGGGACTAGGACAGGGGCCCAAGCAAACACTCAAGCTGCCGAAGAAACAACTAACAAGTTTTAAAACAAAAAGGTTGGACCAGCCAGTGAGGTCAATCACCACAAAGGCTGAGTGACCTTTCACAAGAGCATCGTGTAGCCAAGGAAGCCATACTGGATCTTCTGCTTGGTCTCTGCTCCATGTACAAGGGGAAGGGCAGGATGCAGAAAAACACACTCTATCCTCACCGTCAGGGGAAGTGCTAGTCAGAACCACCCAAAACTACAGGAAGGCAACAGACAGTGTTTCTGCTCCGCAGGAAGCCCAAAGAGGAGCAACCCGCTGCCTCTAGTAACTCCCCAAATTCCCCTCCAGGCCCACTCCCTCACCTATAGCTGCAAAGGATCTTCAGGTGTTCAGGGCTAAATCCAGCTGCTTTTGCTATCTTCAGCAGCCGGAGGCCCCGGTGAGAAACCCCCAGGATCTGGACATTGCTTCCATTTTCACCCTGAAAGAGAAGTCCACCTGCTGGTAGAGTCTTGGCAGACTGAGGAAGAGGCCAGTGAGAGCTAAACATGCTGAACGATGGACAGGGGAACACTGGGGTGGAGGATGTGTGGAGAATGAGCACCGGACAAGAATCAGGCAAGGTGTGTGGGCAGAGAAGAAGAGGATCCAAAAGCCTTGGTGTGTGTGTGGGGGGGGGGAAGGATTGCAGCGGGGCGGTGGTGGACAGATTGGTGGGGCAAGACAGCAGGACAAACAGCCAGGTGGGAAGAGGTTCAAAATGGCCCAAAGCCACCAATTGTGGGTTCAGGTTATAATCATCAACACCTCACAGGGCACAGTGTTTGGATCTGGGGGGGGGGTCACAATCTACTTGGTCTCTCAACAGGGATCTGATGCCCTGCCTGGCTCTGGGTACAAGCCTGGACTGCAGATCTCCAGCTCACTCAGACCAGAGGGAGTAGAGAGGTGCTGGTCTGAACTGGATCTTGAGGAAAGAGAAAATCATACCTGAACTGGGAAGAGGCGGGAGAAGTAGTTGGCCCAGTTATCTCGAGCAGCTACCACGATCCTCTTCTTGAGTCCATCCTCCAGAATGGAGCTGGCATCCAGGCCGACCTGGAACTCCGCTGGCAGGGGCACAATGCAGAGGCTGAGTTCCCACAGCAGAGACAGTGCAGTCTCTCCCTGCTGGAGGTTTGCAGGCAGATTTCCTGCAGCTAGGGAGGGGTCCATGCCAAGCCCCTGCCATCTCCATGCATAGAGGTCATCTCTACAGCTGGAGTCTGTCTCTACTCCACAGCCACCCTCATGGCGCCGCCTAGATTTCCCAGCAGTGTTTGCCCTAGTCCTGGAACAGAGGCTGGCATGGAATAGCTAGATTCCCTTGTCTGGGCCAATGGAACTGCCTTTCTTATCAACGATGATGCCTCAGCCTCCCGCAGTCTCTCAACATCCCTTGGGTCTAAACATGCCCAGTTCCAAAATCATGTCCATCCAATATGGCCTTTCATTACAACTCCCTTCCCACCAGGCACAATCCTCAAGACAGAGCAACCTCTGCTGCCAATGACCCTCATACACAGTGGTCCTATTTGTGAAACTTCTCCTTGATGGCCTCATCGTGACAACGTAGTCAAGTGAATTATGGGGCAATTCTCTCATTCAAGATGGAGCACGGGGCAGTTCTCCCTTCCTACTCCCTCCCGATCAGAACAGGGTTAAAATTCCTCTGCGTCGCAGGGATGCCATGAGGATTAGTGAATGGGCCCCAAGTGCTTTGCCTAGGCCACTGTGCTGTATAAACACAGAGGCTGAATGCTAGTGAAGCCATCAAGGCAATGCAAAGCCCAACTATGGAAGTGCCATCAAGGCAGCGCAATGACCAACTATGGAAGTGCCACCCACAGCTGGTTCTCTCCTCAGTCCCTTTCACTGACAAGGCTGCAGCTAAAAGCAGGAATAGGGTAAGGAAGAATCACTAGTTACCCAACAAGTCTTTCATTTTCCGCCTCTCCTCCTTGGAGATCCGAAAGCAGGAGTCAGAGTAAGTGTCTTGAATGATCTGCAGGGGAGACAAAGCAGACAGGATTCCATGGGGGAGGCTGTGGGCCAAAGCTGGTGTGGAGTGCCTGAGGCTTCCCAGTGGCTAGAGGCTCAGGGATAAAGCAGGGCATGTGGTTTGAATGGGTCCAAGGGAGGGACCCAAACCATTAACAATATGGGAGTGAGGGCAGCATCCCAGAGAAGCATGTGAACATAAAGGAAGGACCAGGGGATGTACATAGACTCTCACCTGCTCACACAGGAGGTTCAGAGAATAGGGGTGACTGAAGTTTTCTTTGGGGTAAAACACCTGGAACAAAGGGGATAAAAACAGCAGGAGTGTCAGAAACAGAACAAAAACTGCTTCCATGGGAGTATCTTGCAATCCAGCTACCTTAACACTGAGCAGAGGTGTCTGCCTCCAGTGTTAAGCTGAGGCAGAAGAAGGGGAAGTTCTTAGCAGAGGAAGGGAGACTCAGAGAAGCAGTGGAAAGTAGGGAGAATCCTGGGTAGCTCAATGCATTCTCCAGCCCCTGCCTGCTATGCTGCTATGGGGAGAGAGAAACAGCCGATCACAGCTGGTGAGGGCTTCTGTGAACGTTTTCCATCCCTAGATCTCGTAGTGGAGGGAATGGGCAGGTGAGGCACAGGAATGAGCCCAAGGATACATGCAGCAAGGTCAGGAACTGGACAAGGATCTCCAGACTCCTAGTTCAGTGCCAGGCTTCCCCCTTCAGCTACCGGTGTGGCTGTCTCCAGTGCGTCTCAAGTGCAAAGCCAGGTTTTTTTCTCCTGACTTTCTCTACCCCTTGTGCATGACCCCACAGCTAGAGGCCTCCAGCTGCACCTCTTTGCGTAGGAAGATTTTCCAGGCAACATTGGTATAGGAGAAGCTGACGCTGGCGGTGAGCTTATAGAGCTGGGTCTTGATGCTAGCATCGTCTTCTGTTATGGTCCGGGCAGAGCCTGCATGGGAGGAAAAGCAGTTGGGTAGGATCTGGGGACATCTACCCTGAGCCCAAGGCTTGCCAAGGAAGGAGGGTGGCACTGTCTGACCTTACTGGAGGGTCCTCTCAGGGCCACATTATTATAAGTCAGTGACTGGCTTGTGCCAGGTCAGTATGCGAGTAAACTCACAAAAAACAGAGGATGGTGTGAACATGGGGGTCAATGCACAAAGCTCAGTACCGATACAAAACACAGGTTGAAAAATACAGCATTCAAAGAGAAGGAAGATAACAAGTCACTGAGGAACGATTTGCCCCTTCATGGTTAGATATTACAGTGTGGTCTCACTTTATGCCATGATAGAATGATTAGTTGTCACCAATCTCAGTTTCACATATTACTGATACCTACATAATGTATCAATATGTTACACAGAGTACGCATGCATGATCTGATTTTTAATTCTCCATGAGATCTGTGGCAGAAAGCCACCTTGGTTTCTCCCCAAAAATCTCTGCCCTGTGACACTGTGATTTAAATCTCTGTGCTGTGACCACACCCTCAGCCTGTCTCTTTAGGTAACTTGAGCTGGCTGCATTCCTGAGGGAGGGGGAAACCTGCTCCCTCTGCCTACGTGACTTGCATCACTTACCTGGGTTAGGGG
>NW_017728964.1:14077753-14084739 GCF_001723915.1 Gavialis gangeticus
AGACTTATTGAGGGGTGGGTCTAAATTATGCCTAAGAGACCCCTTAGGCCTGCAGACTAAGGGAGACTATACCTATTTGCCCCTGGACTTGGGGAAGTGCGCCAAGTGCCTGTACTGGGTCAAGTACCCGTGGGACTTTAGGTCTGTGTTACCCCAAGGACACAGGGCCGCAAGACAGTCCATTCTTGGGGTGGTGGCAGCACGTTACCCTCAGTCTAGCGAGTGTGCTCCAGGAGGGGGGTTGGCTGGACATAAGGCGCCCCTAGGGAGGCATTCGGAGCCTGGAAGGTGGTCAGGCGCAGGGAGGTGGGCGGCTCAACACAGGAGCGCCCCCTACTGGCCTGCCACATGATCTACCAAGCAAGTCCAGTTTGAAGAATCAATTTGTGCTGTTTGGATTTCTTTTTTAAAACCCTAATATAGGGGTTGTCAACCAGGGGTACACATACCCCCAGGGGTACTTGAGAAGGCCCTAAGGGGTACGCGTAGGCAGGAGGGGATGGAGCACCACCATCTCACACTGCCACACACACACATGCTGTGTGTCCAGCTGCTGGGGGTACACTAATCCAAAAAGGGTGAAAACCCCTGCCCTAATACATATATAGCCTTCTGTCTAACAACAGTGCTGTGAACATCACTGGAAATCTCCATCCCTCAAACTGCAAAGCACTATGAACTAGGGCCCCGTCCTGCTCCCATTGACAAATCACAGGCAAAAATTCCGTGAGGTTCAATGGAAGCCTCCCAACTCCTCTACACCGTGAGGATCATCCCCATTTTACACAGACAGATTCTGCATCTGAAGAGACAAAGCCAAGAACAGAGCCCAGGTCTCCTGTCTCCCAGATCTGTGCTCTAAGCTGGCAGTGATCCTCACTCCCAAGCTCTTCAGTGCATTTCTCTGCATGCTCTGAAGGAGTTGCACCCCTCCCTTGTGCTCCACATTCCAGGCCACAGCAAAGTCCATTGCTTTAACTGCAGCTTTGATAGAGTCTGTCATGTCAAAGCTCAGCCATAAAAGCTGTTGTGTGCTGGACTTTGGCACACCTGGAGCCCAAAGGTCCTTGGCTGTTTTTAGCTAAACTGTGAAGATCGTCCCAGTCATCAAGATTTTTCCCTTGTTGTTTTTCTGCAAGGCAGGTTTAATGCTGACCAAAAGTGACCACCTGTCAGAGCTGAAGAGCAATGCTCACATTTCCCCCCATGAAGCAGAAAAAGCAGAAGCAGCTTTCTTGACATAACACTGCCACAGTTCCTCACCCTGGAGCCTGAAGGGCCAGTTTTCTGCGACAAAGCTAGTTCAGCCTCCATAGTCCCTAGCAAGCCAGCTGAAACTGCCAGGAGAGGTCAGGAAGCAGTGCCATGGTGCTACCTGCAATATGGGCACCTGCTCCCTGGGAACTGGGCTGAGACCCACAAGTGCCTCTGGAAGGAAACACCATCAAGCATAAGGGCATTGCTTACCTCTCAGCTCAGACTCCTGCTTGGCTTGATCTGCAAATGGAAGAGGTGGAGGCAGACCAGGGGGAGGTGGAGGGATCTGAGAGCCTGTGGGAGAGTTTGGCAGCTGGCTAAAGATATTCACGAGAGGTAGCTGCTTTTCCAGGATGGAGTTGGACTTGAGAGGGGGTGGTGGTGGCACTCCCTTGCGGCTATTCTCTGATGCCAAAGCTGTCGGCTGCAAGCAGGGAGAGAAAGGGTGGTTGATACATGGTCACGCTCCCCATATCTACAGGCTCTAGGGTAGTATTTCTCTCAGACAGTGCCTGAAGCCCGAACCATGGCAGCACCAACATAGGGCCCCATGGTACAAACAAAAAAAAGGCATCCATTCAAATCAGGTGAAGAGCATGCGAATGCTCAGGGCTGGAGCTGCTTATGGCAGTGAAGAGCCTCCATCACACCACCCCACCTTCGAGCATGGGGAGAACTTACTGAGTCAGGAGGCTGAAAGTTTGCTAACCCCAGCTTTGCCAGAGCTTCATTCTTGGGGTCAGTCTTCTTCATAAAGGGCTTGGATGTCCTGCAAAGTGACAAGGAAAGAGACCACCAAGGTTACAGCACAGGGCAGTGTGGCACCGGTGAGCATGTGGAGGCACTGAGATGCAATTCCTACCCTCTCCCCACCTGCCTCCTTCCTCACCTCAAGAGCTCAATGGGCTGTGGCTCTGGGGCTGGCCTACTCTGGTACATCTTGATGATGTCGCGGATCTGCCGGCTGGGCTCAGCCCTGGGCACTGGCTCCGACCGCTTCACCCCAGGCTCCTTCTTTGCTTTAGTGACTGGTTTTTCCGGCTTCTGCATGGGAGTTGGCAAGGGGGGTGCAGGGACTGCAGAGGACAAAGGGAGACATGAAGGGAGCCAGCAGACAGCACAAAAGAAATCCCCTCTCCCCATTCAGTGTTCACCTGGAGCTAAGTGTCCTTGGGCTCCTTCGGCCTTGCCCTGCTGCTATACCTTCCCAAAACCCACTGCCTTTTCCTCTCTCATCTGCTATTGCCTTGAGGGGCTTGACTGCAAGAGGCTGAAGAGGGCAGTAACTGAGCTAAATGAACACTAGCACTGCCCTCCTCAAGATCCAGGGTGGGCTGAACAGAGCTAACCACTGCTGCTCCCAAAGAATTTCCCCCTCCCTGCAGCATCTCTCAGCTTAGAAAGACAGTTGCCATAACAGAGACCCTTAAAGAACTAACCTGGATCCACATTGTTCCCATTGAACAAGCATGCTGGGAGAGAGAAGGATTTCTGGGATCTGAGCCCTATCCTGAGAGTGCAGGGGATTTTCCTTGCATCCACAAGCTACAGAGATTGGAGACTGGAGCTCCTAGGTCTGAGGAGGATGCTGGGGCCTGGGGCAATCTGATCCTCACAGTCTGACTAGAGCTTGAACTCCATGGGAATGGCAGGTACTGGGCAGGCCCTGGGTGTGTCACACCAGGTTAGACCTCCACTGCGTGCTGCCTCACCTGCCTCTGGTTGCGGGCTGGAGGCCGTCTCCTTTGTTGCCTCCTTGTTTGGCTGTGGCTTTGTGGGAGGGGGTCTGACCTTCTTCACAAAGATCTTTTGCTGCCCTGTACGCAAAAGAAGGGGGTGAACAGTGAAACCCAACACAACCAAAAAAGTCTCCTAAGCCTGGTTGCATCATGTCACTTGCTTCCTCAACAGCTGTTCCAGCCTGCAGAGGTTTGTGTAAGACCCTTCTTGCTGTGCAGGAGGGAGGGTATCATACCCTTCAAGGGTCTCTCTCAGGCCCACACCCAAACTGCAACTCCACAGAACCCTGCGACTCACAGCCCTAAATTAGCCCAGCCCAAGCCATCCCTAGATCAAATGCCCAGCAGGTAGTGTATTCCCCACATGCCCAGCCCACACTGAGCTTCATGCAGCACAAGGAGCTGCCTCAGGCCGAGGCTGGTTTACACAACAGTGAAACCAAGGGGTTGGGTCCTCTTTGGATAAGACTTACAGCCAGGTGGAGACTCACCCATTCTCTGGAAGTACTCTCTCTTCTGCTGGAAGGTCTCTAGAGGCAAGGTGCCCTCATCACTGTCTGAGGCATCCAAGTAGGTGTAGATCTACAAGACATCCACAACAGGCCTGGTTACAGCCTGTTCAGCCTAAGCAGCATGGGGTGCTTGCCTCTGTCCCAGCCAACACAGAGACCCTCGGGGAACCTTCAATGGCTCCCTCATACCCAGAGATGGACCTAACTAGAAGGGTTTGGGTTCTGATCCAGACCCAAAACTTCCTCAAACTCTGGGAAGGTTGGGATGGAGCAGGGTTTGGGTCTAGTTTATTGGCAATGCTCTGAAATGGAAAGCTCCTACTGACTTGCACCCAACCCATACAATATGCAAACTCACAAACACTGGAACGTCTCTCACCCCACATCTACTTTGGGGGCCTAACCTAAGCCCTGATAAATGGGAGGAAGCATGAAGAATCATGAAACTCCAAAAGCAGGTCACCACACTGGAAGGAGAGTGATGGAGAATTAAAGGTTTTGCCATTAACTTCCATGAGAATGGGAACGAATAGGATAAGGCAGCAAGATTCACTGAGGCCACAGCAAAATTCTCATCAGCTTAAACAATGCCAGGATTTGGCCCTTCCTCCCTCAGACCCAGGGGGTGGCTTGACAGGTCTCAGCAGACAGCTGAAGAGGACTCTGAGCAAGGTTCTCTGCCACCTCCGCCTATCTAAAAGGGCAGGAGCACTGTCACATGGAACCCCACGAGGGACACTCCATGTCTGGTACCGATGTTGTGGCCTCTGGCAGGGACTGTGGTGGCTCAGCATTCTGGTTACTGCTGGATTTGGTAGGTTTAGGTGCTGGAGTTGAAGCAGGAGCTGGTGCTGGAGCTGGTGATGGGGGTTTGGCTTGTCTTGACCTAGAGGGCTCAGGAGACCTTGGCCGCTGCCGCCGCTGCTGTTCCTGGGAGATGGTCATGGCCTGCAGGGTCATCTGCTGCGCCTGGAAGAAGGGATTTCCATCTGCGTAAGCCCTGGCCCTCTGTACAATCTTCTTCTGCTGACTGTACCTCTGAACAGGCTGATGGAGCTCTGTCAAGTTCTCTAGGGGTATAGGCATGGTCCAGACCCACCCACACAGTGGTAAATACCCTCAGATGAACAAAGCAGAAAACCACAGGGCAACCAGACAGGGCCCAGATGGGATAATAAAGTAGAGCTCAGCCCGTCACACTAGTGCACTCTTCTCTTCATAGATTTTTCCCCTACCAAGTCCCTCATCCTTTCTACTCACCATGAGTAAGGCCTGCTGGTTGATAAAGGCCTGTTGTTGTGCAGCTATCTGATTAGGGTCTACAGACGGGACCACTGGCTGGGGCTGGGGCTGGGGCAAAACCATGGCTGAGAAAGACAGAGACACACAAGACTGTAGAGGATTATAAGGCAAATGTAAGGGGGCAAGTGCATCAGGCTGGGGACAAAGAAATACACAGGGTGCAGCTGGTGTGTCCAATGCAAGGGACAAATTCATCACATCTGCGCATGATGGAGTGAATCCCAGGCAGGAGCTGCACATCTTGGCCTGTCTTCCTCCACACAAATTCAAACCTGCCCCATTCCCATTCCAATAACTATAATATGATGCCTCTATGAGTTCCTTCTGCTGTTTCTTGCCTCCTGCTCTGCACTATGACACGTGGCTGTGCAGCTATTGAACTGCTGCCAGGCTTCACCCCAGAGGTGGCTGCATTTCAACAGTGGCTTTTCTGACTCCTGGATACGTGCTGCATAAAGTGCTTGTGGTAAAATGTCTTACGCAGGGCTTCTAGGCACTATGATAAAAAACTATGGACTTGCTCACACAGCCCTCCTTGTTCCAAACTAAATCTCCCCCATTATTTAGTGAAACACTTCTGCATTTGTTATTACCTGCCATAGGTGTGATCCCACCCATAGGTGACATCATTGGCATGGGTGCTGGCATCATTCCACCCATCATTGGCATGGGCTGGTAAGCAGGTACTTGCACTATTCCAGGGTAACCTAGATAGAAAGATGTCATGAGTGAAAGTGACCTTCAGTGAAAGCCCCGCACAGCTGGCAATACACCACACACACAGCCCTGCCATTGGCTCTGCCAATTTGTACTGAGCATGGCAACATGTGATGGCTTTTCCATCACATTAGGCAGGCTACACAGCAACACCCAGGAGGGCTGGCCGAGCAGAAGGGGAAATCTGGAACGTTACACACCTTCACAAGGGACCATGCAGTGGGCTCTGCCCTGCATCCTCACTTTGGATCCCTTGTCCCAGCACTACTACAAGGAAGCTTAATTTCCTTGTTTTCTAACAACAGTCTATGAAAACTGGTAGGTGTATTTATGGTTATTGCAGATCTCAGGGCTGTACTTGTGGCTATTGCTGCTGATCCAAAAACGAGGGCTGTGGGATCAAGACTGAGTGGTGGGCAAAACCTTTCTGGATCTCTCCTGTCCCTAGTTCTGATGTAGAGAGGTCAGTATGGGCGGTGGCAAAAAGTCACGGCAGAGGCAGAAAGTAGCTACCACAGAGGTCAACTGGACATAGCCTCTCATGGTGTCCAGCCTGTGGCTGTTAGAAAACAGAGCAGGAAATTTTACACTGTAAACCACAAAACTGCCTAGTTCTGTCACTTGGCACAACCCATCTCACTGACAATCACCAAGAGGATGCCAAAGAGAGAGGCCCAGCACACTCCACTGATATGCTAGAAAACCACATCTGGTACCTGCAGCATTTCACAGCAGCCACAAATAGCCACGTGGCAGGCCGAGATCTGCAATAACCATAAATATGCCTCTCTGACCCACTGATTCACAGGTCATTAACATGCCCGTATGTCCACATCCCATGTATTTTCAGTACCCACACATGTTATGTCTTACAAGTTTCCAGTAGTAAAACATGCCACACACCAATGAATTATGTCCAGATATTGTACTCTGAGCACACAAGGAAAAGGGGGAAAAACCAATCATGTACATGAGAGAAAACCTGGACATGGTTCAGACTTACTAACCCACTGAGTAGCTAGGGATGATGGGGAAGTCTGTAAAGAAGCAATGAGAGAGATTAAAATTCTCTGCTCAGGGACAGGCAGCTCATATTGTGGGGCCAACAGGGCCATGCCATTGCTGCCAGAAGGACTAAGGTTCATAAAATGTCGGACACCAGACACCACTGAGGTGGCCTGAGACAAATGCTATAGAAGCAAGTGCAAGGGGATGGGTGGGGGGGCGGGGAAGGAAAGGTGGTACTGGACTTCTGGCAGAAGGAGAATTCCAGAGCAGCAGCAAAGCAGCTGATGGTGGAGGGGCCCTGGCTGGCTAAATCTAGGAGGAGCAAGGTGGTATTCTCCATGCAGAATATCCCAGGGCTGAGCCACACAGCATCACCATCTTCCAAGACATGACCAGCAGGAGTGGGGATCTTGATGACCACGGCCAATGATACAGCATTTGCTATAAGCGC
>NW_017728964.1:14089739-14100329 GCF_001723915.1 Gavialis gangeticus
GGGATGGGTGGGGGGGAGGGGAAGGAAAGGTGGTACTGGACTTCTGGCAGAAGGAGAATTCCAGAGCAGCAGCAAAGCAGCTGATGGTGGAGGGGCCCTGGCTGGCTAAATCTAGGAGGAGCAAGGTGGTATTCTCCATGCAGAATATCCCAGGGCTGAGCCACACAGCATCACCATCTTCCAAGACATGACCAGCAGGAGTGGGGATCTTGATGACCACGGCCAATGATACAGCATTTGCTATAAGCGCATGGTACTACCTCACTCTAGACACCCTGTATGTCAGACTAGCTCACCACACATGTACACATATACCCCCCACTCCACGCACACACACATGGCCCAGCAGTAGCCTGGGAAACAGCTTCTCCATACATTGACCCAGGAAGCTCTCTCACCCTTTACTGACCTGCAGTAGGAAAGGCTTGTTGCTGGGTTGGCCCAATCTTCCCTCCTCCTTTCATGCGTCCAGTTAGATTCCCTCCGCTCTCCATATTCTACAATGAGAAAATTAGTATGAACCAGCTCATACCAGCATGGATGACAGGGCTGACTGCTGGCCTGAGTTGACAGACGGACAGACGGACAGATGGACCCATGGGGATCACAACCCAACTTGTGCTGACCTGAATCCTGGGGAAGGAACGTGCCGACAGGATGACAGACTGACAAGACAGAGAGAAGGAAAGACAGCTGTGGACAGACAGACAGACGGAAGGAGACAGCGAGCGACTCACTGGTGTTCTGGGCCCTTGGTGGAGCACTGGTTTGAACAGATCATCCACGAAGTGGTCCAAGGCTTTGGGGGATCTGAAGTCACTTCTGCCTGTGGGCAGAGATGTCCAGCTATCAGCTGGGAGAGAGGTGTCCCTCCCCATGCCCAGTCTTGGTTCCAGGCTGGATGGACTGACCTGGTCTGGTTCAGGATTCAAGCCCTCCCCACCCCTCTCCCTCTCAAACATCACTGGCTTTGTCCATCTGTGTGAGGCCTGCTCCTGTCCAACTCCCCCAGGTGCCAGCCTCAGGCCAGGGAAGGGGCTCACCTGAGTAGGGGCTTTCTGAGCCATTAGAGTCAGGAGACAGGGAGGGCGGAGGGAAAGAGGGAGCCTGGATCCCTGGCGCAGGGGGAATCCTGTCAAAAAGAAAAGCCATTGAGATGAGAAAAGCAAAGTGCTGAGGAACCAGCTGAGGACTCCAGAAGCAGCCAGTGGCACTTACATATCCAGAAAGGAGCTCTGATAAAAGCTCCTGTCCCCCTCAGGCATGATGGGATAATCAGATGAGGACAGAGAGGGCCAGCCAGTCCCCTCCATCTCTCCAATGAGATCCAGCACGAAGTCACAGCCAAGCAGGTCCTGCCAAGTGTCTCCTTTGAATATGGACACGGACCATCCTCGAGGGACCTTGTCCAAGCCTCTGACAATGGGGGAGACAGGAGAAGAGAGGAAGGCACAGTTTGGAGAGAATGTGTTGAATTCTCTTCTCCCAGCTTCTGCCTCTCCTGCTCCACACAAGTTATTCTTCTCCTCACAGCTTTCAAACAACCCCATCCCCATCGGGCCTGGAACCTCCCCTAACACATATGAATGTATCTCACTCCTCACCATCTATCCTCTCCAGCTGTACAAGGCAGGGAATGATCATCATTCCCAGAGAAAGTCTAGGGCTGAGGTCTCATTGCCACACAACTAAGGATCAGTTCTTCTCCGTCACTTCTATGGTCTGAGCTAAGACAGAGGTTGGGAGACATCCCTACCAGCTCCTGCTCCTCTCTTGAGATCCCTGGACTGGGCTTTGCCATTGTGGGGCTCATCAGCCGCACTGTGCTGCCTCAATCCTTTGATTTCACTCCCTCCCTGACCAGTGGCTCCATCTGCATCTCTGGCTCAACTGGGACTGCTGACCAGCTGGTCAGAGGAGGCTCCAGGAACCTTGTGCCCCCAAACTGGAGAGAGGGAAGAGGTTCTGTTGGGACCTGTGGCTAGCCATGAAGTGGCCTGTAGCCCAGGGCAATCTTAACCCAAAAAGCAATAGTGCATGCTCCCACAAACACAACCAACATCTTCCCCACCTTGGGCCATACCTTGTGCTCAGAATCCAGCCTGCATATTGTTCCCCTGTTGTCCAGGACTCCACCTCAGCAGAGAACTTTTCCTCTAGGCCAGAACAGAGAGTGTCAGTGCACAGCCTTCCAGAAAGCAAGTAACAGGATCTTGTTAACAACAGCAAAGAAAGAGCCACACTGGAAGATCTCATGCACAGACTCCCAAAGAGACTCAGAATGCAGCTGGAGCTGCCTATCCAGGGTCAGGGGCCCATCTACACTAATGCATGGAGATCGGTCTGTAATTACTGGCCACTTGCAAGCCCCAGAGCATCTCAGGTCCCACATCTAGGGAGTCTAGTCAGCAACTAGGTGCCTGTTAGCCAAGGTCTGCTGCAGAGGTACTGAGTATCCCACAGCATCCAACCTCTGTCCCTCTAATAGGTTAAAGCAAGACTCTAGATTTCAACTGTTTCCACCTTTGGGGGATTTGGTGAAATTTAAGCTCCAACTCAGTTCTCTAGGTGCAGCTGTCATTTCAAATGCTCCCTGCCTTTTTGGCTTGTACCAGCCAATGGCGCAGGCCTTGTGAGTACTTCAAACAAGCCAAGGAAATGATTTCCAGAGCCTAATCCCAAATTCCAGCAGGGGCAGAGGCTCTGAAGGGTAACAAGGTGGGGAAGGCAGGGGCAACCGTTACCATTGTAGGTGAAGACATCCAGCACCATCTTCCCTTTCCTTCGGTTGGCAGTCCACTCCAGTTGGGTTGGGGGGTGTGCACGGGACACCTCAGGGACCATCTCCGTCTGCTGCATTGCTGTCAGGATCTTGCACTGGCAGATGGCATTGTAGCCTTCCAGCCCATGGTCTGAAACAAACCTGCAAACCAGGCAGCTGCCTTTAATACACAGCTCTGCTCGGCACACTCCCACATCAGAGAACAGTCTCCCCTCTCCTTACTTCAGCAAGGGTTTCTCCAGTGCTGGCAGAGGGGTAAAGGCACTCAGGAGAGCAGCCATCAGGACCCAGCCTCGCTGGCACTGCTCCCCATCTGGGTTCTTCCACATCTGGGTGGCCACCTGGCTCAGGATCTCGTTGCGCAGGACAGGAGCTCTCAACCCTCGGCTGGTGATGTAGTTACCCAGAAGCACCTCTTGCCAGTCCTGGAGGTTCTGGTCCGCAAGGAACCGCAAAATCTGCCAGATACCCAATGGGAAAAGAGGAGCTCGAACTGCCACATTCAGACCCAACTGCAAAGCTCTGGGATCATCAGAACAGAAGGCCCTGGGCGGCTGCACCAAAAACTTAGATCTGGATTCAGGTTCAGGTTACCAGCACCTTCACAATTTAGGAGAATTTGGGTGGCAGGGCACTGACCGAGAGACCTAAAGGGGGCTGAAATCTGACCTACTGGGACCAGAACTGGGCAAGACAAACCAGTTGAACACTTGCAACTACATGGTAAAGAAAGGTGTATTCTTACCTTGGTTTGGCTAATCTGGAGGAAGCCAGTTAGGCTTTAACATGGGTTAGCAGCTCAATTTCAGGCCTATAGCAGAGCCTGGGCCTGAAACCCAAGAACTGGCCCAAACTGCTCTCACGCTCACTCGTAACCCAGATGAACCAAATGGAGCCAATCACACCCAGTTAGGATCATACCTCACTTTGCAGTGTAGACGCACCCATTGGCAGAGATGCAGACACAGGACTGGGTGTTGCATTGATGCACAGTTTGCTCTTATTTATATATTTTTAATGCCCCCTGCTCCCCACCAGGGCAAAGGTGTTGCTTATTTATTCCCAAACCAAAAGCTACATTAGAAAGAGTTCATAGTGAGAATCCATACCAGTAACTAGGGGTATATAGGCAAATGTAAGTATCCAACAGTCTAGTACTAGAGACCCAGGGAACTCCCAGCTAAAGACATAAATTCTGCAGATTGGGCATGACCAGCAAAATATATATATTTTTTTTTAAATATAAAGACTTGATCAAAGAATAAGCCACTGAGAGGGGAAGGCCCAAACCCTGCCAAAGGTGAAGTTAAGTAACAGGAGCCACAGGCTTGCTCTCAGGCTCCTTAAATGGCCATCAAGATCTGTATGTCTAACCTGAGTCATGCCGTGACTTATCGCTGGAGCCCTGACCTCTTTCGCCCCACCCTGCCCCACCAGTTTGTTACTCTTACTTGCTATGTTAGGCCTGGGGACTCAGTGCCAAAAAACACCAGAGGCACGTACAAAAGCAAAGCAAGGTTTGATGCAGAGCGTCCTAATCTGGGTTGTAGAGCGGTCCTCCCTCAGAACCAACAGAATATACCAGGAGGCTCTTTCATTTTCACCAACAGATTTATCTACACCCAAAGGCACAGCAGGGGTGTGTGGGGAACACCACCCCTAGTCTAGTGGTTAGAGCAGGGATGTGGATTTCTACTCTGATACTGTGACTTGGAGCGAGTTACTTCGGGCCTAAGCCCGCTCCCATTAAAGTAGGTAGCAAAACTCCCCTTGACTTCAGTAGTGCAGGGTCAAGACTCCTATGCTTTCTGGGCCTCATTTCCATAGATGGTTACTAGGAGTCCCTTCTGCCTTATCTGTGCTTTACAGAGCAGTGTGGTCCCAGAAGATTGAATACAATCCTTACTGAATCTTCCCCACATTTGGAGGGGCCAACATCTATCTTCATGCCTCACAACACCCTGCGACAGAGAAAGTAACATTGCATCCCACATCTTGTTGTTTACAGGCACCAAGGCATGGACCCTGTTTTCAGATTCTCCCTGCTCAAGGAATAAGCTCCTGATAACCCTCTCCCTTCTGGAGGTACAATTCATTTGCTCCTTTGAGTATATATTCACTGCAATTAACCAGGGAGGAGACCTATTTGTTACTCTTAACACAAATCCCATCCACACATAATCCCCTCTCATCCAAATGGGGTGGTGCTTTCTACCTAGTGAGGTGGCCTCTCTGGGGCTGTAACCCTTGAGCCAGTAACTTTCCCATTTTGCATGAGGATGCCCACAATTCCCCCATATGCCCAGACAATTTTCTCAAAGTTCAATGGGAGCAAATCAAGTGGCTCCACTTCGCATTGCACTTGGAACCATGGACCACATCCCCCTGAAGTCTTAACACCTCACACAGATGAGTGCAGCACCAGAGTGGATGCAGGAACCCAAGAGAGACTTTGCACTAAGGCTGCTCACACCTGAACCAGGCCACCCCATGATTCATACCCATGAACCAACTGCCTCTGCAGTGAATACACATCCTTAGTAGTTTAGGGTATGGACAAAGACATCATAGCAAATTAAAAGGTGGAGATTTGATGTGCATTGGCTGCTCCACAGTGTTAAATATCGGTGTGCCTGCATTTACCCTGTGGTACATGAAAGCTGCAGTAGCTTAGCCCTGTTTTGCTAAGGGGTAAATTACCAGGTTTAGCTTTCACTTATCATGGGATAAGTAGAGACATATAGATTATATCTGCTATGGAGACAATGCTTGGGTATTTCACTAATCCCCAGCAACAGAGGCAAGCAATTGCTTTCTAAGATTGCCCGATATTTTGCCCAGTAACAGATGTCTGCAAAGACATCTGTTCCTACCCACCCACCCACTCTCACCAGTTTGTTGATTTCCAGGGTGCGCTGCTTGTATTCAGGCTCCAGACGGGTTACAGGGTGCTGCAGGGGCTGACCAAGGGCAGGAAAGTTGAGCTCCTTGGACAGGGAGGAAATAAAAAAAGGACATATTGAGTTCATGCCTGGTATTACCAATGGCTGGAATATGCCTCCATGGTAGGGGCCGTATGAGAGTGCCTGGCCCAAAGCAGGACTCTCTATTCCCCCATCTGTAACAGGCAAGGAAGGCAAGAGCAGCAGGAAGAGCTTGATGCAGACTCAGGCTTTATTGGCTCCCTCTGTGGAGTCCTTGGTGGATCCCTTGGTGCCTACCTCAGAGCAGAACCACAGACAAAGCACAAAGGGTGTCCAGAGCCTCTAGGAGGGGAGCATCTGGAGCCCCTTTTGCTCTTGGTCATGTAACCACAGGAGGAGGGCAAGAAACAAGCCCAGGTGGGAAGGTGTCCTGACAAAGTGCAGAAAGGGAACACAGAGAAAAGGAAAATGTGGCTTTTGGCTACAGCAGCTTCCTACCTGGAAGTGAGACCTCGCGAAGGAGGAAAAGGGATAATCATTGATGTTCGGTGGGAGTAAGAGGTCGCTCCTGGCCTTGACCTCTGGAGGGGACACCTCAGTGATCTGGTTGACCTGGGCATACTGCTGACCTGCAAGAGAAAGATAAGGAAACTTGCGATAGTCACCAGTGTGCCCTGGCACACGCCCACATAGGAACAATACCATATGCCTCCACGGACCAACAGTCCCCCTCCTGCAGACACCTGTGCGATCCATCCTTCCCCAACCTGCCAACCAAACATGTCCATGCCATCCTTGCCAATCTCTGTTCAGGGATACCCACATGCTATATATACAGCCACCCCTTCAACCATGGGCATACACTTCCGTCACCCTGTCCCCACAACCCTAGAGATGCCTTGACACACATTTGCCATGTCCCTCCTTCACCAACAGAGACACTATCCTTCCTCCCTCTCCTTGTGCTCACAACCTGCTTTTCCATCCTGCCACTACTGATGTCTGAGGAGGGGGTGTTTCCCTTCTGCTTTGCGTAGCACGTACCCACAAAAGCAGAACAGAGGTGTCCCCAGTGTTCAATGCTGCCAGCTACGAGGATTCAAAGCTCGAGTCTGAAGCTTCCCTGAATCATGAAGCAATACTACAAACTGTGCCTGACAAAGCCCAGTGAATAGGGGAGGATCAAACTAGTAGGGATCATATTTTTGAGGCAAACCACTTGGTTTTTCTGTTCAACCTCACACTGCCTCTCCTCTCACTGGGCAGAGGGCAATCAGGTTGGGCCTCCTCAGAGAGTGAAGGCAAGGCTCATCTAGAAACAGGGCATCAGCAGAACAAAGAGGTGGGATTCAAGAGCAGCTTGTATCCAGAATTAGCTGCACGAGAGAAACTGCAAACCAGGACTCTATCCCTGAGACAGCCAGAGATAACATCCTAGGAAATGGTCCTGAAAGCTTCCTAGGTTTCAATTCTTTCACACAGCAAGCACACTAGGGGAACGTGGAACTGAGGCAGAAACTAATGGCAATGGCCCAACTGATAAACACACCAGAGGTTGTTATAACTCATAAGCAAGGTGTATGATAAGAGATTTATCAGGAGTGATAGGGAACACCCACTGTCTTGGCTGCAGAGATTTCCAGGGCAGTAGGGCTCCTTCCACTTTCTCTTCCAGCCTCTGATGCCCTCTTCTCCTTCCCTCCCTCCTCCTTGTCCTCCATGCTCCAAGCTAGAGCATCCAGCCCTGCCTCCTTTCTTCTCTACATTTAAATGCTCCCAAAAGCCATTTCTACAGGCTGCAATGTAGTTTTGTTCTCCTGAGCTCCAGGGGAAACACCTTTTCGGCAGGTGCTTGGGGAAACTAGCACCTATCTTCTCTTGTTAATACAAATCTCACCTCTATGATTAATCTGTGCTATGGTATCACCCTAAGGACTGACCAAGATAGGAGGTGAGGTTCAGCACCTTTCTTTGATCTGTGCGCTGTATAAGCATACTACCAGGGCTAGACCCCACCTTGAAGAGTTTATAGGCTGAATACATGAATCTTAAAAGGGCAAGAGGGGAAAACACAGTTGCACGTGGCTTGCCCAAGGTTACAAGGTAGAACTGGGTGAACAAAGATACTTCTTGGTTTGTAGTCAGATTTTGTTTCTAAAAAACTCAGAGCATTTCATTTGCCATCATTCTGAAAAAGGTTTTGAACTTTTTAAAACTAAAATGAAAGGACATTTTGAAATTCAATCATTTTGAGCAGAAAGACTGAAGCACTCAGTTGTCTAGCTTTAAAAAATAAATTCTTTTACTTTCAAAATTCTCTGAGAAGGGCTTTTCTGAAACACAAAGTTCAGAAAGACAACTTTTGTCCCCCTTCCAAATAGGGTGTGCGCGCACATGTGTGTGCATGCGCGCATGAGAGAGAGAATATTCACCCAGGTCCATCCCAGCACAGAACAAAAGCAGAGGTTGAAAGAGAACCCAAGAGTTGGTTTCCAGCCCAGAGCTTCTACCACTGGGTCAAACAGCTCCTAGCTGTCCTCCATCTTGGAGGCAAGCCATGTACATGTGCGTTCTGCTTCATGATGTTAACGGTTCAAGGTCAACAAATCACATAGGCTATGGGCAAGAATGATTCGCACACATGCACACAACGTCATGCAAGCAAGCCAGCAAGTTGGAAGGCAGCAAAATCAGAGGAGGGCCCTACTCACCTCTGGCCGAATGCAGGAGGGCAGCGAGCTCTGCAGGGATCTCCAGCAGTGACACATCCTGAGGGGAGGGAGAATTTTTTTAAAAGCCAAAAGAAAAATAAGAGTCAAAATGGAGTGATCTTGAGAATGGAAGAAAAATAAGGGTGGGGGGGTTTGTGGTGGCTAGGGACAAGCAGTGCTGGGGGGGGGGGCAGGGATGAACATACTGTACTTCTCCAATATGCCTGAGGTCTCTCATTTTGCACAGAAAAGTTCACAAGTACCAGACACGGGGCATTTTTTTCTGCTGGTTTTTCTACTAGTTATTTTACAGCATCTAAAAATGTCACAATACCAGTAAAAAAAATGGGCCCACTTCTGATCTCTGCTGTGCCTGTGCCAGTCTGGAGTAACCACATGAAGTCAGGGGAGTTACTCTAGATTTACACCAAGGAAACCGAAATCAGAATCTAGCCCCAAGGGTCTTTCACTGCTTTGCACCATGCACAGACATACTTATGCAAAGTGAAGATCTCCACAACAAGGACAAGGATGCAGCCAGGAAACAGTAAAATGCCCAGACTTGGGTCCCAAACTAACAAAACTTGTTACATGTTCATAAATGTACAGTGATAGGAACTCTTGCTTTCACTTCTAACAGAGCCATGCAAAAATTGGTGGATGACAAAGCCCCAACTCAACCTAATTTGCCTGGCTTCACATTTCACTGGTAACTGGAGCCTGGCCTACACCAGTGTTTGTACCAGTGCAATTACAGCACTTAGGTGGGGATGATTTTTACCAAAACAGACTATCAGTTATATCCCTGGTACTGGTACAGACCATGTAGAGTTACAGTAGCATATAAGTATCTTATAGCATGTTCCCTTCCTCCATAGACCGTAGCAGGTTTCTAGCGCTCGCAACACTTTAGGAGATTTACCATCTGTTTCATTGCCACCCACAGACTTTTCAGACAACCCAAGTTCCATTTTGAGCCAGGCTGGACTTAGCCCTGTAAGATCATGCCAAGCCCATGGTGCCAGTTCCAGCACAAGATCTATAAGTAACACAGAGGCTTCGAAGAAATCTGGTCACACCCCAAACACAAAGGGAAATAAGGGAGGTGGGAACGCACAGAAACTGCAACTGTGGGAGGAATTTGCATGGAGTGAAACCACTGCACTCTCCAGAGCTGTAGCTGTAGCTATTAGGGAAGAAAAATAAGTTCTAGGCTTGGGCCAGTCCTTGAGTTGAGGACTCAAACTTCCTTTTGCGGGGAATTTAGCACCAGGTCATACAACCCTCCCTACCCTTTGCCTGCTTTCCTGTAGCATTGGGTGAGCATTACGAAAATCCTGGGAGGTGCTGAGCACTTCAAGCTCTCTCCGACTGAAACCAAGTTGAAGGACTTGGGGATGATTCCAGGACAGTCAAATGCACTAAACTTGTCGGAGGAGTTGTTCAGAGTGAGCGAGTTCCCCTTTCTGCACAGCCTGTAATCTACAATGGATGGAAGCCACTTATTCAAGCACTATCCCAATATCCAACAAATGTGGCAGATCCTAGGCATTAACCCCTTCCTTTCTACAGGACACTGACTCCAGAGGAAGTCCCATGGGATATGTAGAAAGGCAAGCAGAGCCTTTGAGGGCATTTGGACATCCAGTTCCCAATCACTTCCAACAGGAATCCTAGTCTCTTAGGTGTGTTCCCAGAGTTCAGGTCTAGATCCTCAGGTGCCCAAAGCTGCTCCCCAGTGACATAGGCTCTCCCAAAGAATTGCAGCAGGTCAGCTTCCTAAATGCTCCCTTGCTACAACCAGAGGCAGGGACAGGCCTGCAGGACTCAGTCAGTGAAATGGGTACTGGCCCCTTTCTCTCTCTTGACAGCAACTGATGAAGTGAGCTCGAGTTCACAAAAGCCTGCACCCTCTGTAGATCTGTATTTAGTCTATAAGGTGCATCTCTACTCGCCTTCTGCCCAACTTCAGACTAACATGGTTAACTACCTCTTCCTTATCTCTGTCACACCACTTGTCGCCCTGGCAGGCTGGTTTGTTTAGTAAATAGTGCCAAGTGCTCCCTAGCAATACACAGGAGTTTGGGACTTACCATTCCTGAACGGGTGTCACTCTCACTCTCTTCCTCACGCCTCTGCTGCCAGGGGGAAATAAAAAAAAAAAAAAAAAAAA
>NW_017728964.1:14100399-14112811 GCF_001723915.1 Gavialis gangeticus
AAAAAAAAAAAAAAAAAAAAAAAAGTCAGCAAGACATTGCTTGGAGTGCGTCAGGCTCCTGGGGGTGGTAAACTGCCTAGCAGCATGCCACCCCTGTGTGCTCTGAGCCTCCTGTGCCTGCATCTGCTCCAGATTAGGATTGCTCTGCCCATTGCCCTGAGGGCACAGCCAGTTGTTTACCTTTCTCTTTGCTGAACAGCTGCTGCCCTCAGAGGTGGAGGGAACCAGCCTTACAACGGCACAGGCTTTGCTACACTTGGAGGTGGTTCTGCTATAGCTATCATGTAAAAATGATGGGGCGAAAAGCAAAACCTTCTTGGGACCTATTCAGGCAACCATTGGCCCTCACCATGGGACAAAGATGCCTTGCGTTCTCTGATCACAGCCTGTGCTGACACCCTGCGTCCATACAGCAGCCTCCAGCCCCAGCCTGTGCCACTCCCTGTGACCCATCAAGCACACAGCAATTAGAAACATTCACCTCCCTCTCATTTTTCCTTCACCTGAAGGCCTGAACCCAGCCTGAAGAGGTGCCCAAAGGGTTCTCTCCTAGGAGGGAGAGGGGACCAAGCTCTCATTTAGCTCTACCCAGTCCCAGCTACAGACTAGGATATTCCCCCACCACACTACTCACCTGCTTACTGCTCCGAGGGGGTGTATGGGGAGGGGGGTCTCACTCCTGGGTTCTCCTGTTTGTCGGCATTGTAAAGACACAGATGTCCAGATGGGAAGCTACAAAGCTGGGCTGGGCCAAGGAGAGGGCAGGCATGCTAAAGTCCGCCCAGGGCAGGGCTACAGGGAAGGGGAGGAGGCGAGGAAGGTTGTGGTTGCAAGCAGGTGAACTTTGAGACCTTTTATTGTCATCCGTCCAAGAGCAGAGCCTTCAGAAAGCAAACACGGATGGGAGGGAAGGAAGAAAAGCAACGCAGCAACTCACTGCACTTCCTCTGGAGAGAGAAGAGCTGGAACCTGTCCAGCCAGGAAGGGACTGAAGCAGAGACAGCACATGTTCTGCCATGGGAGCACGGCATGGCATTAAGTGCCCTGACTGTGGCGCATGCTATAGTGATCCATGGTGGGCATCCTGCAGCCATCCTGCTGATCAAGGGAGTGGTACAGGGGTCTCTTCCTTCCCATCTTGTGAAGCCCGCAAGCCAAAGGGACTATGAGCAAATGTCCCACTTTCCCAACTCTACAAAACTGAGGTCCTGTCTATTCTCAGTTTTCCTCTGCTCTTTGACAGCTTGTTCGAAATGAATTTGACAGGTCTCTATCCTGTGGTAGGGTGCCCCCCAAACAAAACTGCTGCCATCACAGCTGGCATGAAGTAGCTCAGTTACTGGCAGAGAAGCTCAGAGTTTATGGCTCTACAAGGCCCTGGTAGGATCTGAACTGGGGACCTCCAGCACCTGGATCTCCTGCTATTAGACTTATTCAGTCTTACAACTGCATAGGCTTTTTTTTTCCATTTTAAGGGCATCCTTTAAAGCCCCCATGAAAAAGCACCCAGGAGGTTCAGGTGCTCTCACCTTGAGTTTCAGGCTGTGTGATGCAGAAGCTAGTACTCAGAGCCCCCTGTGCCTGCATCTGCTCTGGATTAATGGGCTTTGCCCCTTGTGCTGAGGGCCCAGCCAGTTATTTGAAGGCTCTCTCTTTGCTGAACAGCTCCTGCTCTCAGAGGAGGAGGGTGCCAGGGGTCTCATGCACAGCTTCAGGCTGTCCACCTGGGCACACTAGGGAGCCAAACACAGATCAGGTCATGCCCCACCCCATCCTCAGCTTAGCTGAGGACTTACTCCCAGCCACCTTCACTGACTCAGAGAGCAAAAGGCCATTTGAACAAGCTAGGAAAACTACTGCTGTTTAAGTGCCCATGAACCTATCTCCAGAGGCAGCCCCACCCATCAACCTTATAAAACCAGAGCTGAACACTGCACACCCTTTGCCACCCATCTCTGTGAATAGTATCATTACCCAGCAGTGCTTCCTTCTTTGCACCAAAGGCCTGGAGATTAAAACTGCTCTCCTGAACTGCACCACCGTCTTCTTCAGTCGCTTGTAGCGTTTCCTGGGATTAAAGTGGGGCAGCAGGATAGGGGAGGGAAACACAATACAGCAGAACAGAAAATAGCTAGAACCCAGGATCATGACCCACATTCAGGCATAAGCAAGGCACAAGCCCTGAAACATTGGCAAAGACTCAGCTGAGTTTGATTTAGTTCTCTCTGTGAGGTCTGGATTTCACTCAGAAGTTATAGCTGGGGGTTTTTTTTAACCAATATAGTTAATCAGGCCTTGTGGGGACACAGTTGGACCAGTGTATGTGTGCGCCTACCGAGTCCCTGGAACCGTTATAAACTATCCTGGTAGAAACATGTTTTGGCCAACAGAACTGCAGTGATGTTGGGAGGGCTTTGCTAGTTTAATTATGTCAATATTCATTTGGGGTTAAATTTAAGTTCAAAGGAGCCCAAAGGAATTTGATGCAAAAAATCTAACAGGATAAAATGAGATTCAGGCACTTGGAGCCTGATTTGTAGAGGTATGGGGAGCTATAGGCCTATATATAAAAAAATAAAAGTCAGACTTAACTCCCTGAGGTACCTATAAAAAAATCCCAATTTTTATTCATATTTATTTCTTAACCAGTAGGAGGCACTAGACCATGGGAGTAGTTTATACAATATTGACCTGAGGATCTCTTGATAGATGTCCAGTTAGTTATGACTCCGAACCAAGAATCCCATTAAGCCCAGAAATTTGTGAGTGTATGCTAGGGGACCGCTGCATGCACCTTTTGGCTGCTCCTGTTTATTAGGAAGGGTGCCCAAGCCATTGTCTGTGTAAGGGATTGCATACACTATAGGCTGGGGCCACATTTGAAACCACCTTCCACATATGCTAATGACAAACATGGTTTGGACTTCTGCACAGTGCTCACAAACCAGTTTAAGAAATTCTGCTTCTGACCAAAGAAGCAGTTAATCTACACCACAATCGCTGCTCTCAGGACTGTCTCGGTTTTACTGGACTATGAACCACCCCCACAACCTGGCTAATGACCCCTGTGTGGGAGAAGGTTTGCCAAGGAAGACTCCCCTCTAGTATAGGCAAGGACACAACACAGGTAGTCAGGACCAGAAGCGCATGTCCCATTCATGCTCTCCCACTCCCAAGTGAGGACATCAAGCTGTACTTTGGATATTGAGTCGAAGGAGGCTTCCTCCAAAATCATGCTGGGACTCCAGTAAGCCCTTATGCTTACAGCTGGCCATAGAACAGGAGCATCTGCCTAGACTTTGACCTCTGACCTTGCTAGGTGACCTCTGAAATGAGCCTGGATGACTGTGACCTTCTGCCGGAGGACCTGAAAGCGCCTACGGCTGATGAGGCCTCGGAGTCTCCGCTGGAGGGTGACAATGGCCCAGCTCTGCTTCTGCCTCCACCGTCTCTCCAGTAGCTGTTTGGCCTTCTCCTTCAGAAAGACCTGGCCAGAGGAAAAAACTGCTAAGGGCCAAGAAGATCAGGGCAGTACCTATAACAGGCAGCAATGTTTGTAGAACCTCAACTTTACCCTGAATTCCATGGAGCCTTTATTGTTCTTCATACCAGAGGCTACTCATATGAACAAGTCTACTGATCTCCACTAATCCCTCAATCCAAGCTCTTCTCAATTATTACACAGCATGGGAACATCAGGAAAGAATGGAGATGCATGAAAGGCCTGAGTCTGGGAAACCCAAGAAAGGAACAACAGTGAGGTGTCTAGCAAGGTAGATGGTGTCATGGGATACATAGATTGGATAAGGGAACTGGTGCCTGCAACAGAACTGCAAGAAGGTAGCATTCACCATCTTTACATTTCACAGGCACTACAATTCTCCAGCTAAAAGCAAGGAAAGAGGTAAAGCAAAAGAAATAGTTGAGCTGGAAGTATGCGGTTATGCACAAAGGTGAGCAGCCTACTTTCCATCAGGACCAAGTAGGTGGATGGAAAGGTCTTTGGAATTAAGATACCGTTCTCTTTACACAGCACCTTCGTTATGCCGATCTGATAGAGCTCCGAGGCGTCCCCCACCACACGCAACAGCACTGCGATGCAGTCGTCCCTCTCCTGCAAATTGCTCCGTGTAGGTCCACCCAGAGTCCCATACCTGAAAGGCAGAAGGAAGACATAAAAGAACAAAGTGAAACCCTCCTGCAATTATGTGTTGGCACCGAGTCCCCTTCAATCACATGGACATCTCCAGCCAGAAGGAAGAACAGACAAGGGGAATTACCTGACTAAGAAGGGCTGGAATGGGATGCGGATAGGGTATCCTTCCTTCCTGATATGGATGGCCTCCAGTATCCCAGAATGCCTCAGCTGACAAGTGACATATTCCACATCAAAGATGTTTGACAACTGCAGGGGAAGCCATGAAGTGTAAGAGGGCAGAAGGCAGGGGGAGGAAGACACAAAATAGGGAATAAACAGAAAGAGAGAAACAGAAAAAGAGATGGACCTTTAGAAAAGGTTGGCACATCTCCCAGACCCCCATGCAGGACCATACAGATTTTGCCTCGTTGTTGGGCAGAGTAAACCCTGTGCCCTGCAGGATTCTGAAACACACTCTTTTGCAGCAAGTAACAGACAGCCAGCACCAGAGCACAGACTGAGAGGGAGAGCAGCATGTCACAGAAGAGCTGATCTTGAAAAAAAAACATGCTCTAGGAAGGGGCTTTACAGGCAGGGAACAGCAAACTGCACAAGTGTGTTGCTTCTTACAAAGGAGAGCCAAATTCAGATGGTACCAGCTGGGGAAAAAAAAAAAAGGAGACAGCAAGGGAAGTAACATCCTGCTGAAGGGTTTCCCAAGGACCTGTGCTGCTGTTCAGAAGCAGGAGCTCTCTTACCTTTTTTGAATTGGGCGTGATGCATCGAATAAAGAAAGCATGGCTCCTGCAAGGCAGAGGAAAGGGAAGACACTTTAACAGCCCCATTCCAGAAATGCCCTTGCTATACCCAGGGGCTGCTGAAGCCTTCATATCCCCACGTAGACACTGTCCATCTCTACCGAACAAGGCCCTTCCTCCTCTTCTGGTTCCATCATCCATCACCACCCAGCTAAACCACTCAAATTCCCAGCAATAAAGCCCTTCTAGAACAATCAAGTGAGCGAGGGGAGCTTTCACACTAGGCAGTCAGCAACAATAGGGCTGGTGTCATCCCTGTATCCCTCACCTTCCCAGCTTGGCTGTGAGATCTAGTAGGGACTGATGGAATCTGGACACCAGGGTCGAGGCTGGATGCTTGAGCCCTTTGCCCTTTGTTCCCAGCTCCCTGTACTGGCTGTGATGATCTTTGGCCCTCTGGAAAATTTTGGACATAAGCTTGAAAGGAGAAGAAAGCAGTAAGTTAATGATGTAACACTCTCCTTTGCTGCTTTGAAAGAACAGTCCCTTTCTTCTGGAACTAATGGTCCAAGACTAAGAACCACTCTCACCACCATCTACCCACAACAGAAGGGCTGCAACCGATTAAGGCTACAGGTCTATTCACACCTCCCCCAGACGATATAGGCTGACCTTAGGTATGGCCTCCTGGGTGAGACCAGGCACACTGCTGAGAAATAAGCCCTGCCAAGCCTTGCCCATTTTGGGACTGCCTGACCTCACAAGTTTGCCAAGCAGATGACTTGGCACAACCCCAAGTGCATGCCTTGATACTATGTTCAAGTTCTCTGAGGAGCTTTGATCTTTGTGCTTCTCTGAAGAAAGCACTGGAGAAGCCTGTCAGATACTGGCATCAGAAATAGTTGCCCTAATCATGTGCTATACCTTGAGGCGGCTCTGGGAGAAAATATCAAGGACTTCTGAGCGTAGTTGGTCATGGTTTTTATTCAAGAACTTGTGGACCTGTAAAGTCAAGCTGTGGTTTAATCTCTAGCATGGATCAGCAAACCAAAAAAATACAGAAATTCTGAATCTCCAGTACATAGTCAGGCACACTGCATAAATATTCTGATTTGTCCTCTCGTGACTTAAACACCCAGAGTAACTTCAGAACACAGCAGCTTTTCCTTAGCAGCATCCGCAAGCAGGCATCATCCAGGCACTAGACCAGGAAAAATGCAGACAAGCATCATCCAAAGTACCCAGCGATTATGGCCCCAGACCCCCACAGACTGCCCCAGCTTGACCCCAGGAACTTACCTGGTAGGTGACAGGACCTGCATAGTGCCGCACAGTGAAGACTGGCAAAGGCAGTTTGGGTTTGGTGTACAAAGGACTGTTTCCATGATGGTAATGACACTTCTGGAGGAAGGTATGGTCAGTGGCCTGAGCAGGAGAGGCATACATGGCTTACATTGTCACAGCCAAGTCCTTTATTTAACCCCCATTGTTCAACAGCAGTTGAAGTTGTAAGCATGCATAAAGAGAAGTCCCTCTCTCCCAGGCATATACCTTATGTGGCAAATAGTGAGTTTCATAGTTTCATAGATTAAGGGTCGGAAGGGACCTAGCAGATCTTCTAGCCCGACCCCCCGCCAGGGGAGGAGAACAACAAAACCCCAAAACAAGAAACGGGACTCAAATGAGTCCAGCCAGGTAGGCATCCAGCCTCTTCTTAAAGACCCCCAGGGTAGGGGCCAGCACCACTTCCCTTGGAAGTTGGTTCCAGTTCACTATCCAGTGTGGGTTATACCCTACCATGCCATCTGTAGTGGATGGATCATACAAGAAGATAATAGCAGACATCTAGCAGAGTTACTCCCTTAGCTCGGGTGACAGAGGCTCTTACTACAGTGCTGGGGGTTCTGGGTTTGATTCCTCACTGATGACCCATGGTTGGTTGAAGGAGGTTATTACAGGCAGTCCTCAGACTTACGACACAATTAGTTCCTGAAAAACGTGTCTTAAGTTGAAACGTTATAAATGGGGGGGTTGGTTCCTGAACCAAGGCCCCATACCCTATTTTCACCAAAAATAACCCAGATGAGTAACATAGCTACATTAATGTATTTATATCATAAATAGCAATCATATTGATATGGAAGGGCTTCTTTGAGGTAACTTTGTTGGACTTTTTGAAGGGTTCTTGGCTGGAGTCTTCTCAGGAGTCCTGGCTGCAAGTTTTTCTGGAGTTTTGTCTGCTTTCTGAAAGAAAGTGTCCAAGGCAGTTTGGACAGATGTTCTCCAGGGAGATGAATGACACAGCAAACTTGTTCGCTGGCGTGGCATCGCATTGGATCAAGCGTTGTAAAGTTGAAACCAACATCATAAAGTTGAAACAGGGTGTCAATTTATAAACATTGTAATTGCAAAATGTTGTAACTCAAAATGTTGTAAGTCGAGGACTGCCTGTACATACATTTTTCAAGGCCTTCTGGCCTGAAAGCAATAGAAACATTAAACAAAATTATCTCCCTTTGACTGTGTCACATAACATTAGCTTAGCAAAATTTTGGAGTGAATCAGTCCAAAAATGACCATCCAGCCTTTCCAGAGATGTTCACTAAGACATCACTTTCCAGAGATGTCTATGCCTGGCACCTGTGTCAATCTGCTTTTGAGACAGTTTGTAAAGGCAATAGCCTTTTCACTGCTTAAAATCTACCATAATTATTTTAACAGCTTGTCTCATATCAAAAACCATGATCTTCTTTTCCCCTAAAAGACAAAAATCTCCTTTTACTGAAGAAAAGTAATGAGAAGTGTCATGTGGGCTCATGGCTATTTGGCATAATGGAGTTGTCTTTCAGAGAAGCATTAATCCAGATTAACAAGTCAAAAGCGTAATTATGAAGAGAACACTTCCCACCTGACACAATGACCTTTTTACTCCATTTGTGTGGCTTGACAGCCACAGCAAGTTCCTAACCTGGGTCAATGATGTCTGGTCATCCAGGATGCGCAAGATACCATGGGGCTTTGAAGCAATCAGATCCAGGCATGACTCTTGGTGAATCTTGGAAATGGGAATCCAGACTAGGTCTTCTTGGGTGTATTCCTCCTACCGGTCAAAGATCATCCAGCCAAACCCCGGCCAGGAAAACAAACATCAAATTCAGGAAGTTAGCAGAGATCTGATTGGTTCCTCAGCAAACTAGAGGTTTAGCGTTATAAACATGCATGGTACCTCCCAACTTTAGCCATTAACTAAGCTTGTGGACACTTTTTCTAACATGGGAGAACAGAGGTAGACTACAGCAAGGCAAGGGGCAGTGGACAAGATGTCGAGTCTGGAAATAGCACTCTGCTGTTCCACAAGGGGCACAGCTGGTACCAGTGACTTCCAGCCCTGGCCTTATAAGTTCCAGGTGGTATTTTAGGGTCTCAGATCGAAAAGATGCTGCTTATAGTAAACCACTTCAAGTGGAGAAGTGCTCCAACTGCCTCTTTCTCTACTAATTAACTACAGAATTAGCAATGACTTGTTAATAACCCCCATTCCAGAGGCAAAGCACACTGGTATTAAAATCGAAGAACAGATCCAGTCAATGCCTTTCTTCCCTGTGTGGAAATGCTCTCCAGTTGAGGCTGCCTCAACTCCCTGAATGTGTGCCGTCTCTGCCAGCAAGGGTTTTTTGTTACCTCTTCCTGGGCAATAACTATCTGGCTGAAGAAGTGCTGGAGATGCTCATTGGCAAAGTTGATGCATAGCTGCTCCAAACTGTTCACCCCCAAATCCTGGAAAGATATAGTAAAGTTTTGGAGTCACTGTACTGGCTGCATGTATGTGTCCTGGCTCTTCTATTTCACTTGTTAAAGCAAGTCTTGGTAATTGGTCAATGTAGATCATTAGAACCTAAATGCTGGACCTAAATCAGCACATGTCTCTAACATCCAAGCGATCTATTTGCGTTTTTAAATCACAATCTGCTTTTTGGGCTTGTGGATTGCATTGTTAGTTGACAGTGTGTTTCAGAGCACCACACACTGCCATGCCTCAGTAGAAACCAGAGGTACAGTTTGGGGCCGGGGCAAGTTTGGGTCAAAATGCTGGATTAGTCCCAATCTTTCCCAACTGGCTTGGCCATCTTGTCACACACAGTACAAATGCCAGAGTCCAGACCAAGACATTATTTCCATTGCACCAAAAGTATATAGGACACTACACACAGTTCAGACAGACAGGGCCCCATGCTTTGGGGGACACTGTCTTCCCCCCATAAGCAAACACTTATGAGCTTCCCTCTTGCTTTAACAAGTGAAATAGAAGAACCAGGACACATACATGCAGCCAGGACAGTGACTCCAAGACAGTTTAAAATGAATGGGAAAAGCAACCTCAAAGCCATATATGTCAACAATGCCCACAGTGCTGTCCATCTCCTGAGGGGCTAGCCATCCATTGATCTTCTCCAGGAGCCAGTCAAAGAGCAGGGAATACACAGCCTTGGCAATGGCATCCCTTGGTGGGGGAAGCATGGGGGAAAACCAAACCAGGCAGTTACCAGGAAAATAATGCTCTCAGGCTACTTTCACTAAGTGAGATAAAGTGACCAAGGCAGGATTGGTTACCTGGCATCGATGGCACCTTCTACAGACAAAGGGGTGAATATCCGGTCATAGGATGTCACCTGGATAGAAGGAAGCGTTATTTGTTACAAGGACTCACAAGAAAAGGTTCTGTCTGGAAACCTGTAAGGAATCGATACAGCTTAACATGGGAGTTCTTTGCCCAGGAATCCCCTTGCACAATGCAAGGCAAGACGTACAGTAGAATTTTACTTCTGGGTCTTACTCAGCTGGGAGCCAGTTATCTGAGATATTGGGCTGGGACTCATCCGGACTTAACAGTGTGTCTACACTGTGGTAGCAAGAAGTTCACTCAAGCCACAGAGGAAATAAGCCCTGCCCAGCCACTTCCAGTTCACTTACATCAATGCCAGTGAGGGTGCCCCAAACACCATGTTCCCAACTTGGATAAACAGGGGGCTCAAGGGTGGCAGTTTGGGACATCCTCACTGCATTTCCAGGGTTGGTGGAGCTTATTTCTTTCAGCTGTAGGACAGAACACCCTGCCATGGTATAGACGTACCCCCTATGGCACAATTACTGATTCTGTGATTACTGAGTCAGTAGAAGGGGTGAAACATGTGCCCACTTCAAGGTGCCTTCAGACTGCCAGAGTGAGGTCAAAGGTTTCTCAGCACAACGGAGCACCATGTCCATCTCACACCCACTCACATGCACACATTTAGAGACCCCTACAGGACTCATCTTGCAGTGTGCTGCCTTTTGGTGCCAGCTCCCAGTGTGAAGCCTGCAGGGCTGGGGACAGCATGTTCTCATCAGAGGGCCCAAGCTTTTGGGGACTCTTTTCCTCCTGCACCTTGCTAAAACCCAAGTTCAAGGCACCTTAGGGAACCAAGTCAGAGTTATTCCTGTGGCCGAGCTCTTGCCTCAGGGTATGGTGCCATTTTGGGGACAGATGGCAGGGTAAGTCCCTTCAACTGGCAGCCTATATATTGATTATAGGCCAGCCCCTCTCAGATTCTTACTATGAACATAAACATGAGCCCCCAAGTAAAGAGGTTGTTCTGTTTCATATAACAGCCAAAAAAAGGGGTGGGGAGTGACATTCCTACTTCATGCAGAAGGTGGCTGCTGTAAACAGGCTACCAGTGGCTGCTGCTCAGATCTTCCTGCAGAAAAAGCCCAGGGCTGGGGCAAAGCACAGGTATCCTTTTCAACCCTTTCCCTACACAACACAAGCTCAAGTAGGAGAACAGGGGAATGAAGTGGCCATGATGTACTCACAGTGACCCGATGAGTGATGGCACTTCGCAGGAGATCTGCTGAGACATGCAACAAGTTGGCCACAATCTGGATTTCTGTGTCACTGGGGATGGCTGCAAGTTCAAAGGATCCTTTCTAGATCATGGGGGAAAAGAACAAGTCTAAGCTGATACTGGAGACAGGGTCCCAGACTTGTTACCCAGGGCAACGTCTGCAGAAAACTGGTCTCATCCTCATTGCACAAGGGCAGGTCACAAAACTCCAGTGCCTCATCTTGCCTGACTTTGGCTCTTTAGGCTCCAAAGACCTCAGGCAGCCCAGGTTCTCCTTCTCTGGGTATTTGCAGCAGTCTCAGAGGAGCAGATGAGACTGTGTTCAACAGGGAACAATACCCCAAGTCCCATCATGAGACTGCTGTACTATTCAGTGTCTGTCAACCCCAGAACTAGCAAGGGACTAACATACCTCACAGGAGGTAAAACAGATGTTCCCAAGCTGCAGAACAGCAGCCAGCATTGCCCAGATAGAGGTCAGCTCATCATCCGAGAGGCCAATCCCCTGCAGTGCTTGCACCAAGGCTGTAAAGTCCTGATCGTCCTGCTTCCCCAATAGGTTGCATGCTCTGCCCTGAGAGAACCAAGACCAGGGGTTAAATCACAGCCAGCTTCTCACTCCAAGGTCACATCCCACGACAGGAGATGGACCCCAGGTTGCAGAATTTTGTTCTGGGTTGCAAAATGCAAGGGGACTGTACTGGGCCCATCAGAAGAGGGACCATTTCAGAAACGTTTGTGACCAACACTTTATACTTCATCCAGACCTGGGAGTGTTCAACTCTGGGCTATTAGATTGGGGCTTGGTCCATATTTCTCCTTCCACATCAGGTACGTGCAACCTCAGAAAACATTTCTGCTAACACATATGCTCCCACCTCACAGCAGCTCCTATCACAGACATCCATATGAGCCAAACCTTTCTCCCCTCATAGCCCAAATCCTTCTCCAGCTGGAACCTTCTCTGAGAGTAGGGTGATCTGCTGAAGGCACTGCAACCTGAGGCCAATAAAGAGTCCAGCCTTTGAATAAGAGTTGGAAGCTGTGGGGGGGAAACCAATCTCCTGTTTAGGCCATTTTTGCCCCTAATTGGCCCATCTCTTCTCTCTCAGAATACAAGCTCCATGGACCTGGATCTGCCTTCACCTGCTTGGACTGAATTACGGGTCTAGGATCAGAGACTGAGACCTTTTGCTGCATAATCTGAGTGGCATCACATACATTGTTAATGAGTAAATTAATGAACCCCATAGAGATCATGCTGCGACCACAAATTCATCCCACAACACATTGAAGAACTAAACAGAAACAGAAGAACCAGCTGGGCACTTGAGGGGGGCACCCCACAACAGCCCTGTCTATACATCAGGATGCACCAGGAGAAACTTTAAATACAACTTGTAAAAGACCAAGAGAGCTGAGTGGTAGGTAAAGGCCATGCTGAGTTTCTCAAGCCTGTTGGCACTGAAGCCTTTTCCCAGCTCCAGTCCTGCAGCAAGCTGAGGCTTTCTAAGATGCGTCATGTTGCAATTCACCTGCCACGTATCACCAGGGATATAACGAAGGGGGTCTGTGCCCAACACCTGATGCTTCAGAACAACAAAATGCACACTGCATTTTCTTGAATATCC
>NW_017728964.1:14117811-14121407 GCF_001723915.1 Gavialis gangeticus
GGGGCTGTGCCCAACACCCGATGCTTCCAAAAAACAAAAAGCCCCCTGCATTTTCTTTAAAATCCCCCCCCCCCCCCCCCCAAATAAAATATGGAAGGCAGAGTGTTGGGAAAAGATTTTTCCACAGTTGTGGCTCAGATCTAGCTCTTGCATGTAGAGGCTGGGCTGAAAGATGGCTGTCAGTATCTGCTCATTTGGTCACTCAGCCACAAACTGCTGCCAATTTGACAGCAGCTGTAAAAGGGTTAACACTAGACTGCCTCTCTTATTTGCTGTCCCAGAGAGAAGCTGGAAGCCCTCTGGTGCCAGTGTCTCCATGTTTTTATTCCAGCAAAGTAAAATCAGCTTCCCTGCTTAAAGCATGTGTCCTGGTTTTGAAGGGCTGATTTTTGGGAATTGTTGTGGTATGCAAGTGAATACTGTAGGACACAGCCTGGCCTACAGGTTTAAGCCCTTGGCACAGAGCTTTGCTGCAAACCTCTGGGCAAATCCCTCCTCCCTCCATGCTTTCCTTTCCACCTTGGTCAGGACAGGTCTGATAATACCCAGATACATTTATAAATCATAAAGGTGGTACTTCAGAAACACTAAAGTGAGCACTTCCTAACGAGTGTGCAACACTCCACATGTGGCAGAAGACTCCTGACTGACCATCCCACCCAAAACTTTGATGGTTCAGACACAGACAGAAACCAAGAACAAAACTACCCCCAGGTTTGGTTTTGCCAAGCCCAAATCCCAAGATTTGGCTGATGAGGTTTTGTCCAGCTCTACTCATTTTCCTTTGCACACAGAATTCCCCTTCCCCCAATTCCTAGCAGGCCAAGGCACTGTACTCACAATATCAGCTCTCATTGGGATGCTGCAGGGGCATCATCATCTCCAGCTAATTAAGGGTTAGAAGTCTTTCCACCATCACCCTAGCTGCACTGCCACCTTGAATGGCATTCACAATGCTGATAAAAGCACTCTTCATCACTACAGCTGCATCTACACCAGGGGTTCTGCTACCCTGGCTATGCTGACAATGGGTTGTCCTTCCTTCCTTTTCATGTCCTTGCAACAGGGTATTTAGCAAAACTTACAGATTATTTGGAACCTGGCAGGGCCATATCATGAGCTCTTCTGCTATAGCTTCAAACCTGCAACCTTGAGGCTGTCAACCATGCGCCTTAACATCCACACCACCAAGCCCCCAATAGGGACTGTGATTTTGCAGAACTTTGGAGCATAGATCTTGCCTGAAATGAGATACTATGATGTTTGCTTCTTTCTAGGTGTTACGGAAATACAAATCTATTGATTATGCCAGGCCATTAATTACATGAGCCTCCTAGAGTCATAAGGCCACTTGTCTCATCTTTATTAGGAGGAAAGCTGATACCATTCTAAATATAGGACTATGATTCATAAGTTCCTCAGTCCACTGTTGCTATGTAGCAATAGCTATCCTGTATGAAGACTATTTCAGCATGAAAGTGACTTAATTCCAGAACAATTTACTCTGCTGCAATTTTGCTGGCCAGTTCCTCCATTCAGACTTGGCACTTTTTATTAGCAGTTCTAAATTTACTAACCTTTAACTTAATCGAGTATTTTGCATAGCTGGATATAGGATGAAAAGAACCACCCCTGACAAAGCAGGCATCTCACCTGTTGTTTTCTTGTGCATGGAAGATTATAAACCCAAGCAAAGGCATATTAGATCTGGCTATTTTCACTAGACACTGAAGCCGTGGAGTCAGCATACCAGGTCATTGTTTGGTTACCCCTCACAGAACAAGTGTCCCACTAACATACCCTTCTCCAAGAGAAGAGGCCTGAATGGTGGGAGATGGAAGAGAAATGGCCTAAAGTATTAAGGACAAAGACGCTCATTCAAGGGCTCCAGACAGGACCTTGGGTAGCCAAGCGCTAAAATCATACTCCGCTACCTCTGTAAGAGGATTTTGGGAAGGGAAGCAGACCACCTGCTTTCTTAGTCATCTCCTGTTGGGGCCTTAGCTGATGTGAGAGGAAACAGCAGGGTCAGCCATGTCACTCTACCACATGTTGCAGAACCTGCACCTCCTCACTCACCTGATTCAGGTAGAAGTAAGTCTCTGCCTCCTGCAGGTACATCTGCTCTTTCTGCTCCATGGACAGCCCTGCCAGCAACTCATAAAATACATGGTAGCTCCTCTCGCCACGGGCCTGAGAAAGTACAATTCATGCCATTAGTTAAAATCCTGTTTTTGTGCCCTATGGCATAAGTACCAATGAAAAGCATCTTTAAGTAGAGCTCTTTCCAAACCATTGGGCTGTGCAAAGTGAGACCCAAAGTCTCATAAGAACTGCACCACTTGGAAACTACACTTAAAATGCCAAAGGGGATACATCCTCCTTCACAGGACTCCTGCAGCTGATCCCAGCCATATCCCCAAAGGACAGGAAAAGGACAACCCCCCCCAAACTTTGAAAAAGCCTGACCAAGTGGCCTAACTCCAGACAAAATTCTGACTATTTTCTGTAGTGGGGCCAATTTCTCAACTGGTGCAAGCCAGCACAGTTTCACTGAAATCAATGGACTGACCCTGACTTGCATCAGCTGGAGATCCAATGCAGCGTAGTTACAATGGCAAGGTACACTTTTGTCCCTATATCGTCATCTAAGGTCCAAGAGGAAAATTTGGTATCAATTATTATTCACTATCAGCTGAAACCAAACGTGGCCTAGATATGCAGGGAGTAAGACCATTGGAAGAAGGGCTTGTCAGCTCTTACCTGAAACACAACACGGGACTTTTCCAGAAGATACTGGGAGATGGACGTACCCACCATGACCCCGCTGTGTGTGAGAGGAGAAAGGTTCTGTAAGATGAGGGATTTTTGGTGACCCAACTGTACTCTGTACAACATAGGCATCTGCCTGAGGAGGGCCATTACTTAGGGACATAGGTCCAAAGCAAAAATTTTGTCTCTGAAAGCCACCATCAAAGTCTGGGATTCTGGAGCAGCCCCATTGTACAGCAAGCAACCAAATAGAAAGTAGATAGAAGGCTGTCCCGAAGTGCAGTGGAGCTGCAACCCTGCCATACAAAAACAAAACAATCCAGAAAGATCTCCAAATCCCCAAAATGTTTTGAGGTGTAACCCTAATTAGCTTCCAAACACTCGGGTTTCTCTCACCATCTCCCCATATTCTCCCATCCATTTGTATTGAACCCATCATCTCTTGTCCAACTCTTCGGGCCCTGCACCATCTTTCTGCTGCACATATACAGCACCTAGTGCAACGAGGCCTGGGGCTAATAAGATGCTACTGCAGCAGTAACATGCTATGGGCCCTGAGGGGTGGGAAAGAACCAATGCATCTCATAGGATTTATGCTGTATGGAGGATTTTATTAGCTAGTGAAATATTTGCCACGTCATATAACAATCTTGACACACCGCTCGTAACCAGGCAGCGGACTCAGTCACCACTCTAGAAGTAGCAGTGGTATGGTTGAATGCAGAGATGCGAATGAGGTTAAGCAGCATGGTCACGTAATTCAAGCCACCCTGACCCACTAGGCAAAGTGCTGCTCTGTCAACAAAGCTGATCCTTCATACCAT
>NW_017728964.1:14126407-14133094 GCF_001723915.1 Gavialis gangeticus
CATATAACAATCTTGACACACCGCTCGTAACCAGGCAGCGGACTCAGTCACCACTCTAGAAGTAGCAGTGGTATGGTTGAATGCAGAGATGCGAATGAGGTTAAGCAGCATGGTCACGTAATTCAAGCCACCCTGACCCACTAGGCAAAGTGCTGCTCTGTCAACAAAGCTGATCCTTCGTACCATGCCAGGGCCTGGCAACACTGAACACAGTTCTAGCTGTGCCACAGTCTGGCACCATGGCAGAGAGATCAGTCACTTCCCTCCTCACTGTAAGACCAAACCAGATTAGATCCTCAACGGGCTCTAAATGGTTATAAATAGACCTGCATCCTGGTAGGTTTTCATACTGAAACAGCACAGTTGAGAAGATTGGGCACTGACCTGGAAGAGCCGAGTTCTGGCTTGGCCACTGACTGGCTGTAACACCATGAGCAAGTCCCTTTGTCTCTCTTGGCCTCTTTTCCCCCCACTTCCTCTGTCTGTCTTGGCACTTTAGACCATAGGAACATCCCTCACTTACGTGTATGTACAACACCTATCAAAAGGGTACCCTCATCTCAGCTGAGCGCTACTTGAATGTGGAAAACAAACTGCAAACAGGGCCTCTGGGATTTCAAATCAGGAAAATCTGGCAGACTTCTTGAGAGCTTTCAAAGCACACTCAAAAGCAAATTCAGGGTCACAAACTTATTGATGACCCCCACAAAGAAAAAGTAAAGTGGGGTAGGTGAAGGCTTGGGTTACACAAACCCCTTGCACAGCCCACCTGCCCACAGAGGCACCTCGGAGCTGTTCCTGGGGGTGTCTGGCTCAGTGTCTCCCTCCCTTACCCAGCACCTCACTGCCAGGCTGGAAACAAGCAGCATCCGTCAATGCCCTGTTGACTCACTGCCTCAGATGGACGTGCAGAAACTTCCCAAAGCGGCTCGAGTTGTCGTTGAGGATGGTTTTGGCATTCCCAAAGCTCTCCAAGATGGGCAGGACCTCACAGGGCTGGGAGGCAGGACAGGGCAGGAGACATTATATTACAAACAATAGACTCTCAGGCACAAAAGGGGCCAGAGAAACCACCTGGCCCGACTGCCTGTGTAATACAGGTACGCGCGTCCTATGGCCTGTGTGGGCTCCTGTTTGAGCTAGAGCCAGCACAAGGCTTGGCAGGTGTTTCCGATGGTTATCTACTGTCATGTTAACAGTGTGAACCTTGTGTCTGAACTAGGTCAGCCGTTGGATTTGCTTCTAGCTCTTTGGGACAGTGGCTGACTTTGGTCAATCGCTTGAGCGTTAAGGGCGATGGAATCCTTGTCCCAGACAAAGGCTAAGAGATGCTACAGTAATACAACCTGTCAGCATCCCATCACTAGCCCCTTTAGACTCCCTTTTGCTGCAGCATGAGCTCGGTTTTACCCCATATCTGACCCCCCACATACAAGTCTCCCGCTCAAGGTAAGGGGAGCTGTAAGCTTTTGCTGGGCAATGCGTTGGGGGCTGATGAGGGTTGAGGCTTGCGTGCTGCTGAAACCAGCCAGAACTTCACGTTGCAACATCTCCTGGGCGTCCAACCCAGTCACACTGCAGCTCAAGCATTGCTTTACATGGCAGTCACCCTCACACCAGCTGTAATACCTTCCAGGAAGTAACCTGAATATAATCACAGCCTTATGGAGCCATTGCAGAACTGGCTGTGGTGATTTAGCTAGGATGGGAGCACCCCCTGGTGGAAGCCCAGTGCACATTATTTTCCCAGGTGACAAAGCCACAGAGCAGCTCTCCATACAGAAGTGAGGGTCCTCAGTCATTAGTGGTTTTACTGACAGCCGTATCAGCCAGATCAGCCAGGGAGAGGTATGATCTTTTCAAACACTTAGGAAACAGAGCTATACCAGCCAAATTCTGTCCTATAGATAAAGCCTAACTCAAGAGAACTGCTGCACTGAGGACAAGTCTTTTTGTCTATTGGATCACAGTGTTCCCTGTTATCAAATTTCTGTTCCTTGTGTATTTTGTTTTTTTAATATCAGACAGGCAGTTAGTACTGCAATCAAGCTGAGAGACCAGGCCCCATAGGGCCAGGAGCTGTACAAAAAACTTAACAAAAGGTTGGTTGTTCCTCCAGAGAGCACAAAACTGCAAAAGATGAGCAGACACACCAGGCATCTACAAACTGGTCCGAGGTTCAGCTCAGGAGATGTTTGGTGTCTCTGTGTTCAACATCTCTAGCTCTTGGTTGCTAGCTGGACTCAAAGCCAGCTGGCATTGACCCTGGGAACAGTTCCCAACTCCTTGCTGCCCAGCGTGCCAAGCATGAAGGATTTTGCTGACTTCAGAAGCAGGTCCCTAGTAGCCTCACTTCATAACAACCATCCCTGTCACTGTCTGGGGCCCTTAAAGGCAGGCTCAGTAGAGAGGCTAATGACTGGAGGGGCAACTGAGTTTTCTTGTCTTCTTGCCAGGAGGCTGCACAGCTTGAGGAATCTCATGATGCTCCTACAGCTAGTATCCTGCTGTTAGTAATGGGCTCTGGTTTCTGGCACTGTGCATCAAGCATCTCAGACTCCAAGGATAAAGTTCACGAGCATCCAAGTCCCACTGTCTTTCACTGGGCCTCTGGCTCTCCTCAAACACTACACATCCCAAAGCCAGTCATGCCATCTGTGTAACAAGGATGCCATTCTCCAGCAGGCAAAGCACAACCAGAGAGGCCTCACATTGATATTGACTGGTTCAAGTTGGTCTTATAAGGCATGTGCCTGGGACAGGAGTAGCTGGACCTCAGGGGACATGAAAGAGAAGCTGAACCTGGGTACACTGGGAAAAACAGGACTAGAAGTGTTTTGTGCCATGCCCCCCAAAAAGGTGGGCAAGCAAGCTTGGGAGCAACATGTTCACCCTCTGTTTCCACAGCCCACTCATAAAGGACTTGAAGAGGGAATACTCCTGCCTCTGCTTCCATCTTCCAGGCCTGGCTAGTGGGCCATTAGCTAGCCCACAGTGACCCATCACAGCCCAAAGTAAAGTGGTTGCCTCTTACCTGCTTGAGTCTATGGCCATCTTGTCTTTGGTACATCATGGTTAGGTACTGCACGATGGCTTTGGCAGCTTCCGTTTTACCTGATCCACTGTGCCCACTGTTGGAGCAAGGGTTAGGGATCAGAGGGATGGATATAAGGATTGGGCCGGGGTGCCTATAATAACTGGGTAAGACCTTCTGCTGGCTTAAGTCAATATAGCTCTACCAAAGTCAGTGGAAAACTATGGACTCGTGACAGTCCAGGATCCACCCAACATTATTTAAAAGTCTGGAGGCAAGCTGAAAACACAGCTCCAAATGAGAACCCCACAAAGAGCCAAATGCTTTCCCCTCCCACCTCAAACCATATGTCATCCAGGGCAGGCTCATCTCTGCTGAGCAGCTACCTTCAAACTAACACAAGCAAGATGGGGAAGGGGCAGTTGATCATACTCTGAGGCATGGCACCAAGCCTGGGGCAACATTTGAAACCACCCGATTTCCCAGTCTCCTTTCTACCAATAATTATGTCATGGGCTTTTACCATGTGCCCTCTTGTCATGTCCCACTTAAATTAAACAACCCTTATCATACCCCGTGAAACCTCTCTCAGCCATGATACCATTTGCTACCCTCCTATCCTATGAAATGGCTATTACAATGGGAAAGAAACTTGGAAAGAGGAGGATTCTGAGATCTACACCATACCATAGCATGGACAGAAATGTCATCTCCTACCTGATGACGATGCACTGCTCTTTCTCTGCTGTCTGAGCCAGTGTATAAGCCATTTCTGCAATGGCAAAGATGTGCCTAGATGCACAGAAAAAAATTATAGTTTGTTACTACAGCCTTGAATGTCTGTACTGGATATGGACCTGAATCAGGCCCGGGTTTTTACTTTAAGATTCTTGGGTGAAAACCTTGTTCAAGGAAAACATGGCACAGCACACTTGAAGCAACAATATCAACAAGTGCCAGGTAAGGACCACTTTGCTTAACGTACTGTACATTTCACCCAGCTCCAGCCCAACCCTATGAGGCCAGCCAAGTGAAATGATTCTGGGAAACCATGGAGGACAAAGGCTTCTCAGGGCTAAGAAAAACTGGGTTATCTGATAGGGGGGAAAACCCACAAACATACGGAGCATTTTTGGAGAGCATCTCCTGCTGGTACTGAGCCATCACTTCTTCTGAGTAGAGATTGAGGGGTTTGAAAGGATTCACAGAGACCAAGATCTGCCCAATATAGGTCTAGGTGAGGAAACAAAGATGTGGTGGTATTAGATTTAATAGTTCATCAGAGATTTCTAAATGGCATTTGAAATGAACTAGGAATGTCTATGTTACATAATCCATACAGAGCGTTTTAATCAGCTTCACTGCAATGTTAAAGGTTTTGATTTAAATTAATTGCCAGGGGTGGGGGGTGTTCTTCACACATTTTTCCCCATGTGGAAATATAGGTTCATACTGAAACTTGGTGTGAAATCCAGAAATGAATCTTGAGACTATTTGGACAAGACAGGGACTTCCCTCCCAACTTGGCTGAGCTCAGCCTGAAACTGCAGCTAGGCACACTCAGGACATAGGGAAACCCAGGGGTTTCCAGGGTGTGTGACATGCTCTTCCACCTGCTCACAGAATGATTGTCCTCTCTTACCCTGTCTATCCTGCCTAGAGGCTCAATGGGTCTCAGAGTAGTGAATGAATGAATTCCCATTCCAAAGTACAATGCCAGAATATTTGAGGCTTAAAGAGTGGATTGCAGTTTAAAAAGTGACTCTAGGAAAAGCATCTTGTTGAATTCCACACTTGTTCTCATTGGCCTTGTTTACAAGCGAGAAGATGGTTTCTTTGACCTTGGCCTTGCAGAATCTATCTGCAGGATGGGAGGGCCCAGATGGCTTTTACCTCATTGTCATCAATAAGATTTTGATGATTGGAACTCTCCATTGTACTAAGAAAGGGCATGACAGAAAAGATGCCAGGAGCTGAACAGGCTCTGCTGGTCTATGGGAGTCAAGTCTGGTCTTTATCAGATGTGATACAAGTGAAAGATGTGCAAAGACTAGTTCTATTGTGCAAGGTGAATACATGCTAATTTTAATGTTGCTTATGCAGCCATTTCCACTCTGAATTCCCCTGCCTGGATACAAATTTACACAGTACTCCAAGACCCTATTGTTGGCTGCCTTTAGAAGAAGGATTTTCAGTGCAGGGGTTAATTACTGTGCATCTATGTGAAACTTCATACATCGGTGGTCTGTCAATTAGATGTATCCTGTGCTGAAACTCTTGCTTATGGGAACAAAAGAAAAGAGGGATGTTAGAGCATCTCTCTGTGCCCCTTATGGCTGATTTTGAGAATGGCAATAGGGGCTGGTACAACTGTTTTGGGGATTCTGGACCCCTCTAAGGAGTAAAGAACGTGATCCAGGCTGGAGTGATACAGCAGGTAAAAGGCCCACGGGTCACAATACCACTGGTGTCTATTGGGAAGAGATGTTAGGATGCCTGAGGACTGGACCCTAGCTGAGACTAGGAAAAACCCACCCTCAGAGTCCTGGTCCCAAATGAATTAGCACTAAAAAAAAGGTGTCCTCACATAGATGAAATTGCGATGGAATCTCTTCTTCAGACACAGAAGAACTGAGCTCTCACAGACATCCCTAGAAACACAGGGAAGAAAGTATCAGCCAAAAGCTTTGTGTATATAAAATAAATCTACCTACCCTCTCTTAGGGATGCACCAAGATGCTGGGTCCTGAGACCACTCCTGGATTTCACTTTCCAGGCCCAGACCTTGGCAGGATCTAAATTGTGCATGTGTATACAAGAGAAAAACACTGTGCGCAACACGGAAATAATGTTCAATCAAACATTTTAATGACTGTCATAGAGAAAAGGGAGAACAACTGTTGGCCCCTGCTACAGAGGGCAGGTCACCAAGCAACACGTTTAAACTGCAGTGAAGCTGACTGGTTGCATCTCAGAAGAAAACTTCCTAACTGTGTGAACAATAGGACAATGGAACAAGTTCCCCAGGGAAGTTGTCATGGGCAGGCAGGGTTCTTTGGGTAGATGGGATATCTTTTATTAGACCAACTAACTAGTTGGGAAAAAGCTCTTTGCAAGCTTTTGGGCACAAACGCCTTTCTTCAGGTATTGGGAGACTCTGCTGCTGTTATGCCTGAAGAAGGGTGTTTGTGCCCAAAAGCTTGCAAAGAACTTTTTCCCCAACTACTTAGTCAGTCTAATAAAAGATATCACATCTACCCAAAGAACCTTGTCTGCTTGTGTCCTTAAACCAGCACGGCTACAACCAACAACCCAGGGAACTTGTGGAATCTCCCTGAAGGTTTTCAACAAGAGGCCGAAGAAACATTTATCTGGGACAGTATAGGAATTGTACATCTTACATTCACACAGGGAGTTAGACTAGGTGACCTCTGAAGGCCCATCCAACCCTGTGGGTGTTTATACACGTGTTCCAGGGCAGGGGCACGCTTTAATTGCAGCAGCTGCAAAACCCACTCTAATTAAAGCTCCAGAGCATCACGTGTACAGGTTTCCCTTGCTTTATACAGGTTCTGTATGTGCAAATTTGCTCGTACGCGATGACCCTTTTAATACCAAAAATTTGTAATACATGAAGTAAATTCACTCGTGTG
>NW_017728964.1:14138094-14141507 GCF_001723915.1 Gavialis gangeticus
ATACATACATCAGGCTGCATAAAATCTCCTCTCAGTCTCTCTCTCTCAGGGAAACGTCATCATCGTCATACAAAGAAATGGTTTTCTGGGCTTTTTGCGACATGTGTTTCTGTAGTTTCCATCCCAATTATGGCTTCTAAGTGTCCCCCTAGCTTATCTCCTACCCCTCTTTCTGGTCCATCAGTGAAGCCTTCACCACCCTCTCTTCACACCAGCTAAACATTCACCACAGAATGTAGCAGAAGCCGATGGAAATTTTATAATGATTTCACTAGGAACAGGATTAGGCAGTTAGAGACGCACTAAAATCGCTCCCTCATCTAAGAGGGCCTCTATTTCCACCATGTGTCATCCAAACGCAGTGGGATTTTTTTTTATTTCATTACACAGTTTAGGTACTGAGAGCAAATGACAGACCAGGGGTTCTGTTCCCAATCATATCCATTAGTGAAGTCACTTTAACTTTCCAGGCCTTAGTTTCTCCATCCATAGAATGGGTTGATTTTTGAAAACCCATTTCGCACCTTTTCACAGTGTAGATGGAGGCTTGGTAACTTCTCTTGGCAAAGAGAGAAAGTTTGAGAAGCAACTCGAGATTCTACAAAGCAGACCTTGGACTAAAGAGCACAATTCAGCCTTTTACAAACCCTCACTATCATGTTTAACATCACCCCTTTCTAAAAGCTGTGTGTGATATTCTACGGTGCACTTTCTCCTGCTGCAGAACCAAGATATACCGGGATGGGTAACGAATGAGCTGTTGCAACTCACTGCTAATTGTGCGTCGTCACTGATATTACTTACTCCAGTCTGGAGAGATCTTCAACCTCCTCTAGTTCCACAGTGTGACCTTCACCCAAGTACACCTGAAAAAACACATAAAAAATGTTTACAAGCTGCACAGAGTTTGATCCCCAACCCAAAGCATTCACGCACTACTTAAAAGAGAAGGCAGAACATGCCTGTTTCTGTGTGAACTCCATCTCAAGCATATCCTCAGCCATGTCTTCTGCCTCCCACCTCTCCTTCCAAGTCCTTGGCATCTGGGTCTTGGCCAGTTCCTGGTCTCTGTACATAGCCCATTTGCTGAGGTTCTCAATGGTGATCCGTGGGAGCAGCATCTCAGAGTTCAGCCATGTCATGGGATCGCAGCCCAGACTTTGCCGTTGAGTCCAATGCACCCGGGTAGTAGCTTCAGTCCCAGCGCCCGGAATGAAGCCTGCAACATCTTTGTCAGCATCGCTCTCACAGGGAGAGGCCCCCAGATGCCCTGAATCACCATCGTTGTCCCGTGGAAGGAAGGCCTGTGAGTACCAAAAATCTTCAGCTGCCTCTAGAGAGAAGGAGGGTTTAGTGGCCTGCTGTTGCAATTGCAAAGCTTGCCCCTTTGTGGAGAATTGAGATGTGGAAGTAGTCTTACCCTCTGGTGTTTTTATCAGTTGGGATGAGGAGCTTAAAAGCCTAGTCACTCTGTACTGTGTTGCAATCGATTCCGCTTGAGTTCGATCATCCGGCATTGATTCATTCATTTCATCACTGCAGGAGAATCCTCGGCCACTCCCTCGGCAGCTTTGCTCTGTTAAAGGCTTGGGAAGATCACATTTAAAATTACAGCCTGGCTGCACAGACATTGCTGCCTTCCTGCTCAAAGCATCCACTGACTTCTGTTGTGGGTTGCCATTCCCACAGCTGTCTGAAGAGGAGCCTTTTGACTTTACCATGTGATGGACTCTGGGAAAAACTATGGCAAACTTGGCATCAGGGATGTTCTTCTCTTCCTCATCCAAATTTAGCAGTTGCAGAGAGGAACTGGCTTCATTAAGGGGAGAGTCACATGATGCCAGCTCTGCTTGGGCCAGTCCTGCTGCCACTTGAACACCAGCTTGATCCTGTTCTACGTGTAACCAAGAAGATCCTTTGTTACTCAGTTCTCTTTTCTCCGGTGCTCCCACTAACTCCATGGAAGCTCTGCTATGCCTACCGGCCAGCCTGGCAGTGCTAACAATCCTGATTGCCATCCTCCTCCTAAACCCAAATGGCTTGCTGCTCCTCTTCTTCTTCCCAAACCTCTTCAAGAGCCAGCCTGAGATGCCAATTGCACGTGCCACTCTCAAAAAGCGAGCTTTCAGGCTTACTTTCTTGAGAGGCTTTAGACTGAGCCAGCTGGTTACTCTTTTAAAAGCAGAAAGCGTGTGCAGGGACTTGGGTCCCTTTTGCTTCAGCACATATTCTTTTTCAGCAGGTGCATCTTCAACCACTTCCTCTTCTACCTCCTCTTCTCTCACTACTACCGCTTGGCTTGAAGCCAGCTTGACCTTGCCAACAACTTTCCCAATCCTCTCTCTCTTTCCAAAATGCTGCTTCTCAGATGAGGTTTTAGTACTAGAGGAACAGGTTGAAGCATTGGAAAGACTCAGTCTTGCCTCTCCTAGATTCTTTGCCAGCCTTGGTTTCCTTCGTGCCCTGGGGGATTTCGGGGCACTGGTTTTAGAACAGCTTTCCACCTTCTCCAGGTCAGTGCTGGTTTCTGCTGCCTTCTGGAGAAGAGTCTGTTTACTGCTCACTAACAGTTTGGCCTGAGCATCTTTATGCTTGTTCTTCAGATTCAGGAGGATTTGGGATTGGAAGGCAAGACGACTATACTTCTTTGCAATCAAAGTGACTGCTTCCTCCTCTTTGTTGCAACCAGAGGAAGAATTACCCTGATTTATACCTCCTAAGTCCTGATGGTGTTTTGCAGTCTCCAGCCTCCGGGATTTCTTTTTCAGGCATGCCTGCTGTGTGACTGATGCAGGCTTGTCTTTTACCATGCTGTCACCATCACGCACCTTCCCTCCCTGGTCATTCTCCTGGAGGGGTTTGTTCAACCCAACATTAAGGAGTGTTGCTTTCACAGTACTAGGTAGAGGGTTTTTTCTCGGGTTCTCCTGCTCTCGGGTATCTTTTTCTTCAGTGCCATCCTTCCTATCACTTTCTGATGCATCTTGCTCATCTTCAGGCACTTCTTCACTGTTGTCCTTTCCCAGTTGATCTTCCTGTTCTTCACCACCATTCTCATTTCTTCCCTCTGGTGAGCTTTTGACTTGATACCTTGAATGCCCTGAGACACTTGTACCATCATCATCTTCACTGCTGACACTTACAGTAGATTTTTTCTGCCCAGGCACTGGATCCAGCTCCTTCATTTCCCCACCAACCTCAGCCTCTTCAGAGGCAGTTTCTTCATCTTTAATCTCTCTTCTTTGGTCCACCACCACCTGTTCTCTTTCACTGGTCACATCGCTATTTGCACCCTGTGGCTCTTGGCAGTCTTTTCCTTTGGATGAAGACTGGATTTCCTCTTCTTCACTAGAAGACTCATCCTCCGATGAGCCTCCCTGGTCTTCACTGGTTTCAGTGATATTGTCAGTAGT
>NW_017728964.1:14146507-14161820 GCF_001723915.1 Gavialis gangeticus
AGGCAGTTTCTTCATCTTTAATCTCTCTTCTTTGGTCCACCACCACCTGTTCTCTTTCACTGGTCACATCGCTATTTGCACCCTGTGGCTCTTGGCAGTCTTTTCCTTTGGATGAAGACTGGATTTCCTCTTCTTCACTAGAAGACTCATCCTCCGATGAGCCTCCCTGGTCTTCACTGGTTTCAGTGATATTGTCAGTAGTTCTTTTTCTTTTTTCTTGGCTCCAGTCAGAATGAGATTCATCCTCTGAGCTTTCCAGGGTCTTTTCTTCCTCACTGGCACTGGAAATAGTCTTGGCTGGTTTCCCACCTTGTTTCTTCTTGTGCCCATCACCCTTACTCTTTGCTGCCTTGGAGCTAAGCTCACAACTCCTCTGGAGCTGGGAACCTGACTTTTTCTCAGTGGTTTCTTGGAAGAAACATTTCCTATCATATTTTTTCCTAGTACTAGCATGGCTGCTGCTTGAAGGCAACTTGTGTTTCTGTGAAGAGGCTTCACTTTCCACTGTGAAGGACTTTATAGATTCAGCTTCAACAACACGTTCAGTTTGAGTAAGGTGCTCTCTGTGTTTCCTTTTACAATGACATTTCTTGCCATCTTCAGTGGCCTTCTCCTCATTACAAACACTGGCCTGGTTTCCTTGGCCTAAACCCAGACCACGGTGCTTGGAGACCCTTGCTTTTCTCTTTTCCACCTTGGCTGATAATTGCTCTCCACCTTTTCCACCAGAACCAGGTTCTCTTCTGTTACTGCTCTTGGAGGCTCTGTCCTCTTTGCTTTTATTCCTGTGGCCAGTCTCTTTGCCTCCCTTAACCCTTTCTTCTCTCTGGCTCTTTGAGGGGCCTGTCACACATGCGGTTTCAGGGACTGTGCCTTGTTCAGAAGAACTGTCTTTGCATGTAGCCTGGCCATTGCCCTTTCTTTTCCTGGGTCTCCCATCTTGGACTCCGCAATCCTCAGGAAGGCTCTTCTCGGAATGAGAAGCTTTCTCCTTTCCTGCTTTCTTTGTCCTGACACCTCTCTTCTGGGCCTTTGATCTGGAGGGTGCCATTCCTCCAACATCCAGAAGCACCTGGTTGCTTACTGCAGTTCACCTATAAAAAGAAATGCATGCTATTTCTATGCACCACTTGACAACTGTCACCAGTATAAATGAACAGACAGGGAGGCTGGCTCCTGCAAAACCTTAAGCATCTGACATCGACACGACTGACTCACAGAATAAAGTTTTGAACACCCAGATGTAAAAAGCCAAAAGGGCCCAAGTTGTCACTGCCACGTACTAGTTCATCCCTGGTATGTGATCGTCTTGAATCACACTAAGATTTGGGATGCAGGTTTCTTTTTCTCCAAGCCTTTCCTTTCATGGGTAACTACAGCAATTCCAACTGTAGGGAGGTCTACTATGCTTAATCAAGAGATAGGCCTGTCATTTTGAATGGTGATTTAAGCTTAAGGATAGCATCATATTATGGCTAAAAATAAAAGTAGTCCTTGTTTTATTCTTCCCTTCCCCATTAAGCTCTCTTTTGCTGAGAAAGAACAGAATGTGTCCTGCTACTGCAGCATGAAGTGGAAGGAAAGTGAGCAGATAACTACCTTGGAAAACTGCAACTGAGCCAGAGTAAACCGCACTTCTGTTTCTGGCTTGGAAATGTAGGATCAACTTGATGCTACAGAGGAGAACTAGAAGAACTGCAGTTGTTCTGTTTCTTACAAAACAGAAAGCAAACCTATCTGACCCAGATTCTACAAGCTAAGTGGGTAGAATGTGCCAGATTGTATGTCAAAAATACGGACAAAGATTTTATGCCTTATTATGTACTGTTATCCTGTCTCCATCTGATCCAGCGTTTCTTTGTAAAGAGGTAAACAGCCATTGCTAGATAATAGTTAAGGGTTACAAATGATACAGATAAATAAAAGATAAGCAGGGGGATCCCAGTGATATATTTCCAGTTATATGTATGGACTAGAAAGACAGTAGCAAATATTTCATGCTCCACGTATGGCCAAACACAGTCTTGGAGATTAGCCTCAGTGGCAAACGTCTGGATCCAGAAACAAACTTTCACAGCAGAGATTAGGTCTGTCCTGACTGGGTCAACTACAGTCTCACTAGGGAGAAGGTTAAAAAAAGGGGGAGGATGGGGGCAGGATTAGGAAAGAGGTAGGACAAACTGGCAAACCAGTGAGGGCGGAGAGTAGAACCCAAGTTTCCTTCTCTAAGGAGCTGCTCAGACCACAGCCCTGGAGACACTGGCATTGCCATGTTTTGGCCTGATCAGAATATTTTTCAGGATCAGGATAAGTTTGTCCCAACAACTGAACAAAAGAGTTTGCAACAGTAAAAACACATGGTCCCAGGTGACAGCAGTGGTGGCAATGATGCTCATTACTGTACACAATCACATTGCCATAGGTTCTCACATTGCCCATTACTGTACACAATCATGTTCTATATGTTCGTTTGGGAAAGCAGCATCCCAAATGTGCAGATCGACTTGTCTGCACTTTAAAGGGGCTTGCCAGGATAGTGGCATTTTTCTACCTCCTTCCCAAGCATTCATTTAGCTACTTATCTAGGGAAAGAAAGATGTTCTAAGGATTAATTAGCAATGCTTGTCTCCTCATTTCTTGTCCATGATTATGGGGAAAATAAAGAATGTAAAGTAACTAGTGGGTTTGCTCTGTTCCCTGTCTGCTGGGGAATATCATCTCCATCCTTCTCACTTATAAAGATCCTTTGCTCCAAAACAACCTCTTAATTAACAAGGTCAGAATCTGGTGCCCTGTCCATGTGTTTTAATCAGGCACTAACGGCAGAGTCTGGTTTTACTCCTCCAGGAGCTTAATACTTAGGCAACTACTCCAAGTCTGAAGACATTTAGGTTAGGCTACGGAGGGCATCACCGGGAAGATTGTTTTTGGAATGGAAAAGAGGAACCTAGAGGGGATGGGGGGTTGGGAAGGAGGGGAAAAGGCCAGGAAAAGAAAAGAGGGAAGGTAGCAGCAAAATCTACAAGGCTGTCACATTGGCTCCAATGAGAAGTAAGAGATGGGAGATCCACTCCTTGGGATAGTTAATACTTGACAAGACACTAAGAAGTGATTCATAAAGAATGCTCCAACACTTAGAGGATGCAGAAAATCATTGTACAGGGAGGGAGAGGTGGGGGCGGGGTTCAGCTGAGAGTCTTCTGATGATTTCCCTGACTTGGGCAACAGGAATCGGGAATTAACCTGCAGGTCCACTGTAGCTCCACAGAGCAGCTGCCTAAGAGCCATCATGGACTGCTCAGGTGGTATCTACACTAATAAGGCTACAAACATGTATTTGTCCCAGAAAAGAATGTTTTAATCCAAGGACAAAGTGCAAACATTCAGATATCCATCTCTGCTCTGGGACAAACCCTGAAAAAGGTTCATGGGGTAAAAAGTACATACAGTGTGTCCCAGAACATCACAAAGTACATCTGAACAGCTGTCCTGGGGTTGCATCATTGAATTAATGGTAGAGAAATTGCAGTGCATTTAGCCACTCATTCATTAAACCCTGATTAGAAGGCAATACATGTATATGCCAAACCCGAGACATTTCTGTTCCAGGACAAACAGTCACAACTTGACTTAGGACAAATGCCTGTTCCCAACCTAATGGATACAAGAAGCCTTTATGGGATATCAGTGATATGAATGGCTGATTGTAGGTCTCGCACAGCAAAGCTTTTTTTGGTATAGCCACATATAATGCACCTAAAATCCATGGCCATACTACTCTAAAGCATCTACCCCAAAGTACTCAGAGTTGTGGAAGAACAGCCCAGGGCTTTCAGAAAACTCCCTAAGGTATCACTAACTGCAGCAGGGTTAGGAGAACTGACAGCGCTACTACAGACCTGCAACTGTGCCAATGGTTTAAGGCATGGGGAGTGGTGTATAGACACAGAGTATTGTACAGACTTTACAACTCACTGGTTTGCTGCAGCCATCTAATACAAGACCACTTTTTCTTAGTGGGGTGGGGTGTGAGGTTTGGAAAGAAACTGCAAAATCAGATGGGTCAGCATAGAGCTCATCGAGGGGAAGAAGGAGGGAGGAAGGAAGGCTGGCTGGCTAATTAAACCCATTCCCTGTTCCAGGAGCCTTAGCTAACTGCTCACAATATGTTGACTGAAGCTTGTCTAATTATCCTCAAAAATAGTTTTTTAAAAACCACCCAAAATACATTCCAAGGCTCTGAGAAATATAGCCTGGGTCACCCAGCTGTAAGCATGAAAACCACAAACTAAAGAACAGCTCGGTTGATCCGAGTCTGCATAAGCCTTGGTACCAACAATAGAGACTGCAGCAGAACTTTGGAGGATCATTTGATCCTGGAGGAGAGGTGTCCTGAAAAGTGCCCCAAGAATACAAAGTGCATGGTTTTATTGGACAAGATGTTTCTGCTCTGCTCATTTTGCTCCTTCCTTCACTGCAAACCATGGAGGAGATCCATCCCCCACCCCAACAAGCTAGAGCTCTGATGCTGTGCAACATACTGCTACTATGCCTCAAAATAGAAGCCAACTAGCTTATACACAGACAGCACTGCAGGTTTGAGTGGCCGAGATTAAAACCCAGACCCTTTTGTGTTTCCTCGGGGCCTTCAGATTCAATACCCCAGCATTAAACCCCCTTCCAACCCCCTTCCCTACAAATACTCAGGCACAACTTGCCCCTTTCCATTTTTCATTTAATCTAAGCCTAAGGTGTGTAGGGTGAGTGATATAATGCACCAAAGCTTACGACCTAAACTGTTAACCCAGCTCTGCTCCTGACAATGAGGACTTTTTTCACTGATCTTAATGGCAGCATAATTGGGCCCTAAATCCTTAGTGTTTTGTCCCTCCACGTGCCGACAGTAAGGTTTGTATTGCATCTGCACAGGGTGTACATAATGGTTGTGCTGCGGCAACAACTGGTCTATTACTAGTTTGTCTAGTGTTTGGAAGGTAGATGATCTCAGGAAAATTAAATCCAACTAACATGACAGATGCACTGTTGCTCTGACACTTGGGTTTTGATGAAAGGTAAGAACATTCCAACTTTGGGCATGGGAGGGAAACTCAGGATTTTGTTTCAACTCATTATAAAGGCTTCCAAGATTTGGAAGCCGGTTCAGAGTTTGAATTTCACAGTTCCAGACCATTCAGATCCAGTGTTTCAATCCAGGCCCACCTCTAATCCCCATTAGTAGTAAGAATAAAATAGTCGGAGGCTAGATCAACAACGCCTTATAGAATCAAAGCTGTTGTCCTTGGTCCAGGGTGGCTGCCAATGTCACATTTGAGGCTACTGCAGGACCCTGCCTACCATTTCCTCTCTTCATATAACCAGAAGCATCTAATTAACTAAGAACAAAAAAAAAAAAAATACAGTTGCAATTTTTCCTTCCCCACTGGAGAAAAGAGGAAGAGCTGTGATGCTATTGACAGATGCAGAAACAATTTGAAGACAGGAGAAAAGAATAGAAATACCCTACTGTTGTTTTAAGAAGAGAGAATCCAAGTTCTGATTTTATCTCTACACACTTCTCTTACCCTGCCAAATGTATTGCCTCACACCATGAATACAGCACAGCCACTAATCTTACATGGAAACACTTGACATTCTCTCTCAGTAGCGGCTATTTTCAGGCACCCATCAAATTTGCTCAAGTCCCTTGTTTACTACCATCTCTGCAATCAGTTTCCCAACGTACCCATCTTGTCCATTCTGATCCCAGATATTTGCTTGGCAGCATGCATAAAAAAAGTCACATTTGTGTACATGGCAACTCTTAATTACCCTGTGTCTTGCTTTCAGATAGTCTGTAGCCCATCCTAGCGTCTTCGTAAGCCAGCTGTGAAGTCAAATGCCGAGCCCGGCTGAGCTGTGGCTGGGCAACAAGTGTTTACGGGAGTATGGAGGGAAGATGGCATCAATAATTCAAGCTTCCCCATGGCACCCTTGAACTTTTCAACCAACAATGGCACCAGCTGGCTGGCAGGAGCTTGGGAAAGAAGAGATGAGGGACTGTATGCAACACAGAAGGCCAGATTCTGCCCTGCTGTTAACTCCAGGTTATGAAAGCACAGATCAGCTCCCAGAGCCACAGAACGGCTGCTATCAGACTGGGCCATACTGATGCTGTCCCAGAGAGGAGGGCTGAGTGAGGAGGGCTGGACGAGCTGGCCAGCGAGGAGGGCCGAGTGATCTGGCCTCCTTGTGTGGTACCATTAGAGTTCAGCTCCAAGTAGAATGGGAATGGGTGGCCTCTGCCCTCCTGTCTTTGCCTACAGTATGCCACACCTGAGGCTGGCAGCAGATCTGCCCTTCCTCGACCTGTCTCCGTCTGACACACAAGTGCTAAACCTCCCTTAGCTACTTTTCAACCAAGCCTCCCCTCGCTTCCCTTTACTATTTCTTTCCCAAACAGAGAATTTCTCTTCAGATAAAAGGTTCCCACCTAGTAAATGAGGCAGCCAGAGTGAAAATTCCCCTTTGCCTGAGGAAGGGTGCTTGTATGCAAAAGCTTGCAAAGAACACATTTTCCAACTATTTAGTTGATCTAACAAAAGATATCACATCTACCCAAAGAACCTTGTCTGCCTAGCAATTGATAGCTCATAGATTTCATAGATTTCTAGGGTCGGAAGGGACCTGTTAGATCACCGAGTCCGCCCCCCTGCTCTGGGCAGGGAAGAGCGTGGGGGTCAAGTAACCCCAGCCAGGCGCTTGTCTAGTCTCCTTTTGAACACCTCCAAGGTAGGGGAAAAGCACCACCATCCTTGGAAGCCCACTCCACATTTTGGCAACCCTCACCGTACAGAATTCCTTCCTGATGTCCAATCTAGATCTACCTTCCTTCAGTTTATGGCCATTGTTTCTAGTCACCGTGAGGGGCCCCCTGGTAAACAGAGTATCCCCTATTCCCTGCTGACCCTCTCTGATGAGTTTGTAGACAGCCACAAGATCACCTCTCAGCCTTCTCTTACGGAGACTGAAGAGATTTAGGTCCCTCAATCTGTCTTCATAGGATCTTATCTCATTGCACTGCTCCCCATATATTCCAGGGGTGGCTGATTTCTTCTTGCAGCAGAATTTTGCCATGTAGACACAGCCTACAAGCAATTTGTGTGCACGCTCTGACCAGTCAAGTTGTAACCCAACAGCTTGGCTCTTTCTGGTTGGCATGGCCAACACAGAGACTCTGGAGACAGCTCTGGTTCTTTAAGGCAAAACGCAGTCCCCCCCTTCCTTCCCACCCACCTCCCAAAGTTTCTCAACTGAGGGGGTGGGAAAAAACCCAGATAAACTGAGGTGGGGCCAACAGGCAGAAGAACAAGTGGCTTTAACCCAAAAGGTGATAGGAGCTTTTATGATAACATATTGGATGCTTCACAGGGCTATTTGTTTTGGGCGAGGCCAAAAAGCCCCTGCTGGTTGTCCACTGGTTTGTGGTCTCTTCTAATACCAAGCAAGATTAAAAGCTGGATGCTGAGCTGGAGAGCTTAAAAACTTACTTTTTCCTAGCTCTCCTACCATGGGACTTATTTGCCTCATTAGCTCACTAGGAAAGGAGCTGTAGACCAACACGTTAGTTAACTGTTGCATGACCTTATTTAAAATCATTCCTTACTTACTCCCTCCCCCATCTCATCATATTCCGCTTGGTAAGATTATTGGCATTACCTGGAGCATGGGCTTCTCATCTACCCTGGAAAATATCCCATGGGGTTTCCTCTTAGTTTTAAACTCTTGATACAAAAAAAAGGCAGCTTCTCTTGAAAAATTAGGCTGGTTAGATTGTAACAGGGAAGCAGCTCTGACACACTCCTATTTGGGACAGCTGGAGGCTCTTCAGTCCATCCACCCTTTCTTTGAATGGCAGCTGGGGCCCCAGACTACCTACTGTACCTAGGTCCTGCACAAGGAGCTTAGCTGTGAAGTGCTGGATTGTAGGAGGCACACTCAGCAGGTTCATTCTCTTACCAGACTCCACTTTGTGCTACCCTAAGAAGGGAGAGTCAAAACCAGTGGTTTTCAACCTGGGGTCCACGGACCCCTGGGGGTCCAAAAACTATGTCTAAGGGATCTACAAAAGATGACTATGGTCAATTAAAAACAAGTGAATACCCACATTTAGTATTCAAAGGGGTCCACATCTCCATTCAAAATGTTTTAGGGGGGTCTACAAATGAAGAAAGGTTGAAAACCACTGGTCTAAACTGATTCACTGCAAGCATCCTCACTTTGCCTTTACTCTAGTGCCAGCCTTGATGCCCAACCTGTACATTGCACAGCTTTTCATGTGGGTTTTATACACGTTTAACCCGGTCTGTGTCTTAAAAGGCTCCCAACTTGGTGACAGTGTTTGTTTATAAAAGGGAGGTAAGAGCATGAGCGATACCCTGCGAGCAGCACAGGTAGTGTGCATCCCCCAATAGCTAGGAACAAAACCCTGAGAAGAGAAAGCACCAGCCTGCAGAGTCAAGAGCCCTGGGCTCAAAGCCTGGCTCAGCCACTGACTTATGTGGCCATGGCCATGTCACTCCTCTTCCATGCTCACTTCATAAGGATGATGAATGCCTCACTTCACATAAGGATAACACCAATCCCACCCCTGCCCAGGAATCACTGCAGATGCCAGGGATGATTGCTAGCCAGTAATCAAGTCAGCAGCTCCTCTCAATCACAGCTTTTCATGGGGCCCTATAACCCACCCTAGATGTACAGGGACTCGGGCATGAAGATACTCGAGTGATGCCACTTAGAGCCACTTGATCTTTTTGGAGGATCTGGGGCTTCAGTTCAGCTCTTCTTCACTCACAATGCCATTAGCTCTACATGCTGTGACTACTACATAAAGTTATGGTGCAAAACTCCCCCCTTTCCCCTCCCTCCACCATCCCCGCAATCTTTTGTTTTACTCCCATACAGCCAGTACTGCAGCTGCCCAATGGCTGGCATGCCACCATATCTGGAGAGAGGACTACAAAGGTAAAAAAGAAGGAATGAGCAATGCGGTTTAGTTCTGGGGTGTAGCCAGGCTACTTTTAGTGATTCCCCAGTCCTGGGACCAGCATGGCCCTTGTGAAAGGAGTCTCAGGGCTATTCTGAGCTATGGCCTCCAAAGGGGACCTTGCAACTGCCTGATACAGACAAAGCCCCTTCCCACAGCTATACCCCCTATACCTGAGTACCTGCAGGGATAAGGGATTGGAGTGGATTCCCTGTGTCAGATAGAGATCAGATCACCCTGGGAGTCCCATGCCAACAAGTGCTTCTGCCCTAGCACAAAGAGCCATATTGGGTTGAAGAAACACTGGGCCCATACTGCCTAGAGGGCACTAGAAAATACGGCAGCCAGAAAGAGATTCAACAAAGCAAGCTACATTCTGCAAGAGAACTAGACAACACCTTTTTTTTTCTTTTTTTTTTTTAAAGAAGCTTTCTTTTATCCATAATATCAGATTCTTTCAATTCCTTTCACATTTTTAATGCGATTGAGGGCAGCACATCACTCCAGCTTTTCACTGCAAATACGACTTCCATCAAAGAAACTAGAGTTAATGAACTACCATTAAAACATTAATTGAGGCTTTAAATTTAAAAAAAAAAAAAAAAAATCAGTTTAAACTGGCCAGGATTAAATTTAAGACAGAAATGAGAAGTTTTCTAGCCACAAGGGAAGTGAGATTTTGGAGCAGAAGTAGTGAGAAAAGAAAAGAAAGCTAAATTAGTTTCAAGATGGATGATAAATTCATAAGCAGGATTACAGCATGACTGACCACATCAGTGAAGGTCTGAACTTGATGACCTCACTGGTCCTTTCCAGTTCTGTATCCCTATATGAATAATTAATAGCACCTTTTATTAAATAGCTTTTTGCCCTCCATGTATTGCCCTACAATAACCACTCTGGTCCTTCAGTCACAGGCCGCTCAATACCATTGGAGAAAGTGCCTGGCCCACTCCTCTCTGTTCCAAATGGATAGGGCCTCCCCCCTCCCTCCCCTTCTATGTTAAAGGTGAGATAAAGGTATCCAAGCTCCTCCTCTCCAAACGAAACCTGAGGATGCCAAATAAAAGATTCATGACTGCAAGGGGAAACCAAAACAATTAAGCAACACACGTTTGAAAACAGCCCTGTTAAATATTTCAGGAGCTCTTTGTTGCCCAATTGTTGGATGCTCCATGACAGCAGGGATCCTTCTGTTGCAGTGGACCCCAACTACCCCCCAATCACCCCTACCCAGAGGTCAGCCAAGGGGTAGGAGGCTGAACTTGAGTGAGCATGGAGTTGTTTGGTGGAAGATTATATTGCACTGGACCGCAGAGCCATGGTGGGTAGGGCCTGACATAAAAGGATCCTGAGGGCTACTCTAGGGCCTGTCTCAGGCTGCTGTGCAGCCACCAGTGCCCCAAGCTTCCTCCATGGCTGCGCCTGTCCAGTGGAATTAATTTGTGATGGTAGTGTGGACAGGCACACCCAGGAGAACTTTAACCTGGCTGCCACAGGCAACAACGGTGATGAAGATACAGCAGCTGGGGCTTCTGCACAGACCAGTAAAACAGCTGGCAGGCCAGCACGGAGCTCTTTGCTGCTGCATCCTCACTGCTCTTGTTCCCATGCTAGCTCTTTTACAACTCACATGGGGCTGTGCCCCCATGCTGCAATGACACCCTCGCTTAGCTGTGGGGTCACAAGCACCACGTGCGCCTCTAAAAAGCAACATGTTTCCCACTAACACCCCCCCATGGGTGGGTGTTAACCATGAACTTCCCCATGGGAACTATGAACTTCACCCTCCTGCCAGTTCATGGTTGAAGAGATTTCTTCAACAGAGGGACTCCAGGGCTGAATCCGAGCTTATGGAAGTCAAAGGAAATTGTTGGAACAAGTTGCAATTAGGCCACCTGCACTTGGAAAGGGCACTTCCCCAACTGCAAGGGATACACCCAGGTCTCTACTGGACAGTTTTACTGGCATACAGCTGTCACCTAGGGCTGGGAGGACAGCAGACCTGGCCTGCTGACAGCTATAACCAGCTAAACCCAAGGAAAAGACTTCTATCTGTTTAGGCAAGCCCTTTTTATCGGCATGTGTTGTTTCCACTTTAGTGGCCTGTGCCAATAGAGCTCTAACAGCAGGTACTCTAGTTTAGATGAGCCTCTGGCCTGTCCAGAACAATGGCAAAGGAACCAAGCCTCTGGCTACATTCTTAATTATTCAGTTCAATAAAGGAGCATGGCAAGGACAATATTTGGCCTGTAAATGCTAAGGCACCAAGTACTTTGTTAATCACTAATCACTCCTGACCACGACACCATCGGGAAAGTGGCATCTGCATTTTATAGGAGAAACGACGCCACGGAGCACATCCGGGACCCCATTCAGTGGTGGAGAGTCCCTGCCTGAAAACCCAGATCATGCTTGCCTTGAAGCACGTGATGTTTCTGCGCGTGTTGGTGCCTGGCCCCAAGAGACACTTTTACCGCAGCGGTATGGGGAGGGAATTAATTGTCCCGTTTCCTCACTGAGATTTAAGGGGAACTGGTTGCTCAAACTGCGCTCTTCTCTCTTGAAAGTCCCAGTGATAGGATTTATTCTTGAACAGAAAGAGACAGAGACACCCGTCTGCAAACAGGTAGGAGCTGCCTATTCAGAGGGCAGCTGACTGCTTCTTGTTGGATCAGTCACACGGGCGACTGGGGGGGAGTCACCATTTCTAGGGTAAAAAAAAAAAGCCACCTGGGCCACTCTGGCAGGCACAGCTAGTTCAACAGGATATGACAAATGGGCACTGCCATGGCGATGACAACACGGGGCTTATGACACGAGAAGGAGCAGGCCCTCCTGTGAAGCTGCCCGAGCCCCGCGGGGCGTGGGACACGAGTGGCCGGTCGAGGGCGCCGGTTCTAGAACCCGCCGTCTCCCAGCGACGCTGTTGCTATTTTCCAAGCAGACGCCGGAAGAGGTTCTAAACGGTTCAGCAAGAGCCTGGAACCCCAACACCTTCCTCGCGGCACAACCCTGTTAGCTGGGGTCTTTTCGCAGCCTCCGAATCTCAGGGAGGCCCTGACAGAGGTACAGCGGCCATGAGGGTCGAGAAGGTTGGGTGCCGGCGGACCAGAGCAGACAGGCCCATGTCCTGCAGGGAAAAGTTTCTACGTGCTTGGTATGAAAAGCTAAGACTCCAGTCATGTCCCGATTCTCCTCAGCTGCCAAACAGCCAGCCCCACAGCAGCAGCCCAGCCCAGGGGAGGCATAGGCCAAGACCTCTCCCTCCCAGCAGGGCTCTTCCGCAGTCCAGCTGTGTACCCAGGGAAAATGCCGATTCCTTCACGGGAGCGATGCCGACTCAAGAGGAGCATTCTGGCTCCCTACCCGCACTGGCTGTGGGCCCTCCAGACTGCTCCCAGCTGACCTCAGGAACTCCAGGTGGAGTATATCCCCGTGACAGAGATCAAAGCCCCTTGGGCAAAGAGCTGGTGACCCTCCCCTTGGACCAGGAAGGGTGTCCTGAAGAGGAGGAAGGAGAGGAGGAGGAGTTCCTCCAGATCTGCATTTCAGACTTGCTGCTCAAGGCCTCGCCAAGGAAGCGGCCAAGGCTCTTACCCCCCAATAGGAAGATGCACATAGAAGTGAGGAATAAAAGAGCAAAGTTGCACCAGGCAGAGGAGGGCCAAAACAGCTCCATCCCGCTTGAGTACAGTCACCTGGTGGACACCATGGCAATGACAAAGCCTGCTGACCTTTCCAAGGCAGAGTCTTTCTACCAGAAATTTGCTTCCAGGCCAAGAAGACAAGGCTTTCGCATAAGCACAAGGGATGTTCCTGTTCAGAGAGACGGCACTGCTCCTGCCAGGGCAACAGAAGGGCCTGCTCATCATTGGAACAGCTTCAGAGGAACAGCTGGCAGCAACTGCAAGTCACAACCCAAGAACAATCGTAAAAGGGGCATTTCTGCTCTCACCACGTTTGCCAGCCAGCACAGAGATGCTGACTGGCATGAGCATCTCCCCCCAAAGAAACGGTACATCCACTGCTGACTCTATTGGACACAGGTTTCTTGCCAATTACTATGGCAAACTACCATACTCATTGGACTTTAGCGTAATAAGGAGCTCTCTCCCAGCTCAGCATCAAGTATTTACCTTTCTAGCCTTCCTTATAGCATCCCCCATCTTAAGGGCTTCTGCTTAAGCTGCTTTTAGTCTCTACTTTAGATAGATAAATTATTATTTTTTTAAATAAAATTCCATTTTTAACTGTAACCTGGTGTTTGTTCATTGCATGTGAAGGGGTAACAAATAGGTCTTGGGACTTACAAACTTTTTGGGGAATAAGAACATCACTGTTACGTGCATACAGTGCCTAGCACAAAGGCTGACCTCTAGGTATGCCTGCTGCATCCCTTTGCCTCGTCTCAAGTGGAGTTCATCTTACAGGGATCCGTGAAGAGATGCTTTAGCATGATTTTGAGGGTACCCACTCTTACGTGTTTGCACTGGAAAGCCAGTACGGGAAGCATGTTAGTTTGTATAGGGTCTATTCTCGATTCCACCTGACTTTGAATTTGTCCCAAACCTTTCACTTCCATCACCCAATGCTCTAAGCAGGAAAAATGCTGCCTCTTGACCGGGCCCTCTTCTTCCTGAGAGGGGTGGCTCTTTCCTCTAAACACAATTCAAACATTTTGTTACGTCTCTCCGTCTTGCATGTCACTATTCAATTTGGTTTATGCCACTGTGATTTCTCAACTCTCCTAACTCTCAAAACAAACAGGAGTCTTCCCATTACTGCATATGAAGTGCCCTGACTCGTGACAAATAACTCCAGATAAATTTCATTTAAAAATGAAGTTTAAGCTTTGGTAGTGCTACCCAAGCAGCACACCTGATAAAATATTCTTTTATGTATAGCTCACCAGGGACAAACATACCAGGAAGCAAGTTAACCAACTCGGTTAAGTCTGCTTAGCTACAGGGATAAAGGGAGCCGAGATCTCATCCATCTCCACCAGCACAAAAGCTAGTGTGGGACTGGACCTATTGACAGACCCTCAGGTAACATAACTTATGCTCACCGACTCAGTCATTTCTCCAACCCACGAGGCTGGACAGGCTGAGAAGAGGTGTTGCATGCAGCAGGCATCTAATTTTTCTTACCCATTAAGAAGTTTTCTGTGGAAATACCCAACTGCCATCAAGGTTTCATTATGATCAGCTCTGATCAGCTCTGGCAACAGCTACACGAACAAAGCTCAAGAAACAATAGGCAAAATAAGGGCAGGATCATATCACTAAATGCTAAGTGTGCAGATCTCAGGAGTTCAAACCCTAACTGTATTTCTGGAGAGACCCAGTCTGCTGTAGAAAGATGACAGCCCATGTTCTTTTCCTTGACACACAGTATTCCAGTCTCGCCAGTGCCTAGCTTGCTTTCACGGCTGTGGCTATCTAGTGCTGTATGAGAGAAGACAGGGTGTCCCACTTTCACCTCTCTTCTTTTTTTTTTTTTTAAATGGTACAATAAAGGCATCACAGCTTGGAGGCCTTAAGACTAAAACGTCTTTTAGCCAGATACATAAGTGCAGGGGCAGACCCAAGGGGGCACAGTAGCATGGTGACACCCACTTCAGCTGTGCTCCACATGAGCTCATGTATGGGCTCTGCCCAGAGCCCCTGCTTTTGTCCAGCTCTGGAACAGAGGGAGTGAGAAATGCTTTCACTGCTCATTCCCTCCCTTCCTCAGAAGGGAAGGGGAGGCAGGGGGGAGGCAAAGAGCAGCAGTGTTCACCACCTGGGCTCCAGGGCCATGCAAAAGTAGTGGTTCCAGCCAGACCCCATGCCAATCAGCTGGTGAGCTCAGAGCTCACTGTGCATGCATGGCACAGTTAAACAGGGAGAGGGGTGGGTGGCTTGCCCATTCCTGGATCCACTACTGAATAAGGGTTGAATTTGTCTTTAGCTTCCCAAACCTTCAACACTGAAATACGACTGCCTGCAAGGGAACATGCCAAGTCTCCAACAAGTGTACCTGTGTTTATCATAGGCACAGAAGTCCCTGGTGGCTTCTGGACTTATCTGTTTCCAGAAGTACTGCCCAGATCAGGAGCTGGCAAACGCAAGAGAGAGATTGTTTGGGGGTCACTTGGAATCACATTTTCTTTTAAGATCAAAAATAAAGAAACCCACATGCACAAACCACGATCTTTGGCATGTGGATTTCTACACTGGTGCAGCAAGAAAGTTGCCCTACAACTAGGGGACAGGAGCTAGA
>NW_017728964.1:14166820-14176280 GCF_001723915.1 Gavialis gangeticus
TTCTGGACTTATCTGTTTCCAGAAGTACTGCCCAGATCAGGAGCTGGCAAACGCAAGAGAGAGATTGTTTGGGGGTCACTTGGAATCACATTTTCTTTTAAGATCAAAAATAAAGAAACCCACATGCACAAACCACGATCTTTGGCATGTGGATTTCTACACTGGTGCAGCAAGAAAGTTGCCCTACAACTAGGGGACAGGAACACAGATTCAGAATCATCCAAACCCATTATCAGATGCTAGACACTTAGAATTGATGAGGGATGGACAAGCCCAATGTAACAGATAGCCATAGTAATAAAGATGCAACAGCCCAGACTTCAGTGCAGCCTGCAGGAACATGGGCACATACTTAGGTAATTACTCTGCCCTAACACATCGTCACTGCCACCATTCCCCATGCTAGTTTGAAGTCAGGCTAGCACAGGTAAGGCTGCCTATACCACAGTCATACCTGGGCTTGCAGAGTGAGTGTTTCCTTAGAATGAGCTCCAGCTCTCGCATCTTTTCTGAGTGCAGCTGTGGTTGCAGGGCTGAGGTGCTCCCAACTCCTGAATCACTTCAGACTGCAAGCGTTAAAATCAATGTCTTGAAAATTCAGCGATCAACAAAGCTCACTCAGCAATAGCTGTAGGCATGTTCATTTGTATACTCCACTTAAGTCATTTGTGGTCTTCTGCATCAGTTTTCCAGTGTGTTCAAAACATCAACAGGCATCCTTTGATTTTCCACTTGAACCAGACACTTCCAAGTCTAGCGTTACATGGTGTAGCCACTCCCCCTCCCTATTTTCTATCCTCTGGTAATTGTCCCCTTACCTCCATCTGTAACAGTACTTAGCCCTGTGCTGGTGTCCTGAACACCAGCTTCATTGTGCACCTAACTGAGCTTGTGCACACCTCCACTGCATGATTGATCAGGTTCCTGGTCAGGGTGGCAAAGGACTGGAGAACAAAGCTCATGCAGTCATTTTGCAGCAGCTGGTATAAAAAGAGAACAGAGAAAAGGCAGCCAGTTAAGGATAGCTGCAAACCCCCACTGCAGAGATTCTCTACAGCAGTGGTTCTTAACCTTTTTAGACTCAAGGCACTGCTCTGAAAAGGCAAGCTTTTAGTTCTCACTATTTGGGGGGGGTGTAGAAAAATAATAGAGCAATTCTTATGTTGCAAAGAAACTCACAAAAGCTGCAGCAGGTCAGAATGTTTCTAACACTATGGATTTCTGGTGGAAATCTCTGGGATTATTCTGTGAATTATTGTTGGCACACCTAACAATGCTGACATTGTGTGGCACCATGTGGCACCCTTGACAAGATCTCAAGGCACTCCAGGGTGCCGTGGCACTCAGATTGAGAAGCACTGCTGTACAGCCAAGCAGAAGAGGTGTATGCTCAGCCCCGCAATGCCACAGAAAGAGAGGAGGTGTATCTACCATTTTTCTCAATGCCTGCCCACAATCGTCATTCATTTTAATTAAGCCATAACAGACCACAAGAAAAGAAAGGCTTCTCCCCACTGGACTGTCATAACCTGGAATTTCTAAACCCAGGGTTTAAGTCCCTGCTGTGCCATGGGCTCCCTGTGGGACACTGAGTTTGACACCCACACGCTTCTGTGGGTCAGGTCCTTATCTTCCCACCCACAAGGGGATAACAGTGTAAAACACCAAAGGGCACAGTGAGAAAGGGATGCGTGAAAGACTGAGACGCCCTCAGATTCTCCACCAACGAAGGTACCGTAGCAATAGTTATAGTCAAGGTATTAGAAGTGTTTTAGCACCTCTTAAATGTAAGCAATGGGGACAGGAGATATTCCACTCTCCTTCAGCAAAGCTGACTGGTACTGTAAAGGGTTTGCTACTCTAGGTCTATCATCTAGGCGAGCCACCAATACCCACCCTTTTACTCAGCCAAACACACCGCCCTTCTTGATCACCACCAATTCAAATAAGGCTTTCAAAGCTCTTTACCTACATTCTTCTGCTATCTTCTCCCCCATTGCAGCCTATACAGAATGAAGTCCAGGAAAATAAATCATCCGCCTTTCCAAGAGAACCTTGTTATACTCTCCCGGGTGCTGGGGCATCTGCTATCAAAAGTGGGCAGAGAGCAGGCCCCACAGTGCAGAACAGCTACCCTTGCTAGGACAGCCCCTTCCAGCTAAAGCTTCTTTCCAGCAGAACGCAGAAGCCCCCTCCTATACCTCAGGGACAGTTTATATTTTTGGCAGCTGTTGGGGATGCAGTTACTTAGAAGTGGCTGATTTGGGGGACATGACCATCACCTGGGTTCAACTGACAGAGCAGGGTATAGCTAGGTATCCCAGGCCTAAAAAGAGATGGACGACAAACCCCACTTCTTCTCTCCCTCTGCCCTGCATCATTCTCCAGTCCTATCCCCAGTCTCTGGAGGCTGTTTCCAACCATTACACTGGATGTTCAAACCTGTCATTGCTAAGGACTGCCCAGAGGGGGAGGTTTTAGTTCAGTGCTAGAGAACAGCAATCTCTGGTTATTTATCCATAGAATAGCAATGGCAAGGGCCACAGCAGTGTGCTCCAAGTGTGGCCCAAAAGCAACACCCCAACTCTCTCTCCCTGTCCTCAGCCTCTCCATTGAGATGGATGAGAAAGGCCAGGAGCCTATTTTCTGCCCATTCCATGCCCCACTCTCAACATTATTTTGGGCTTTGCAAAGCACCTGTCATAAGCCCCATTCACAAGCCTGCTTCCTCTCATACTTCAGATGACAAATTACACAGGAAGGAGAGGAAAAGCAAAACAGGCAAAAACAATTTAACATTGAAATAATGTGCTGCTTGTGTGCAGCAATAGTTTATGATTGTACTGTTGCCTAGCAAGAAGTAGTGTATTTTCATAGTTTCACAGTTGGTAGGGTCAGAAGGGACCTGAACAGATCATCAAGTCCGATCCCCTGCCATGGGAGGCCATTGGTCCTGTGTGTTAATTTTGCAAGGGATAACACAATGCCATGATGTTTATTGCAACAGAAGTGTTAGTTCATTTCCCATCAAAGGGGATATGACGACTGATTGTTTGGTCCCTTTCTATAACATGAATTCCTCAAACACCAACCAGGCTACTTCCTCCTCAGAGACTGAGTGACCTAGCCTATCTCCAGGAGGGTAATGCTCAGTGCTCTGAGACTTTCACGGGTGAAAAGGCCTTCAGAAAGGACTTTTAAGGCTATGTACAACAGCACCATCTACCAACTCCTGCTATAAAAATAATCTAAGTAGGAAAATGCTCTTTCCTCCTTTCTCCCAGTAGAGGAAGGAGACACCTAAGGAGTTGTAGCAGCCACTCTAGCCAAGAAAGGGAACCAAGTCCTAAGCCACTGAGTGCTCTGCTAAAGTGTCTGGGGCTTCAGCACAACTAGGGCACGCTGCCCAACACTTCCAGCTGTCCAGACTTGCAGTTCACCCTGCATGTCGCTGGGTGCATCTACACATTCATTAATGTGTCTTAGATACTGCACATTTAATGTAGTACTTCCTTAAAAAAGTACCAACTCAACGTGCAGTGACTAGAGTTACTGCGTGGTAGCGCTGGTGCACAGTTATTTTGTGACGCTTACTGCGCATTAGCCTAATAACACTGTGCAATAGGCTATTAGCACAGTTTAACTGCCATGCTACTGCGCAGTGTTATTAGGCTAATGTGCAGTAAGTGTCTCATGTAGACGGACCCACTGTGGAGAAGACAACACAGGCATCTTCCACTGCACTTAAGCAGTGCTGGCGGCAGCTGTTAGCACTCCATGGGTCATAAGCTCTACATTTCCTCTTCTGGTCTGGTTGTGCCATTGCTCTTCACTGTAGAGCAAACCAACAGACTTGTTTCCTTGAAGAGATTAATCCCTTGTCTAACTCCAGCCATGATGGAGTTCTCTTACTTCCTCCTCCAGGCTTGACCCCAGGTAGAAACTGCCCCTGCCCTTCCCAGGGAAGCCTAACCACAGTTTCAGGCTCCTTACCTAGCCTACAGGACCTGATTACAAAGTACGTAGCCCCACTCCCTCCTTCCCAGGACCAGCACTGGAAAGTATGTGAACATTAGATTAAACAGAGCTGAAATCTCAGATTGACTGTTCAAGGCTTCTGCCCCCAACATCCTACCCCTTGGCAGCCTCAAATCATTTTTGCTCAGCCACTGCCCCCGTTTCTGTTCCAAGCCCTCCTACTAAGGGCTGTTTTCTTGTATTGAAAGCACCTGCAGATATAATCTATGCTCAGTACCATGCACGACAGGTGCCCCAATGAGAGTCAGCGCTCCAGGAAATAGGCTTGTTACCCCCAAAGCAGAGCTTCCCTATCCATTACTACCATTGCTATGGCAGAAATTGGGTGCTAGGCCATTGTTATGTTGTGGAGGAAACAGGCACATGCTAGCACTGTTGACATGTACAGCTCCCTCGCTCCACAAGGCTGAGCAGCTCCGAGGAGCGCCTAGTCTAGTGCTGGGCTCCTCGACTTCCCTGGGCGAACCTCCCTACAACCTGTCCCTTCTGGAGTAAGCTGACAGGCAGAAGACAAAACCCTCTGCCCACTCACACCAGTCAATAACCCCCAGGCTCCTTCATAAGCAGCCCACCACCACTTACAACCCCAGCCATGGGAAAGCCAGATGCAGCTACCGCCACTACGGCAGCACCTCCCCAGGCTGGAGCCCTGAGCCAGGGCCTGCTCACCCCTCCTGTAGCCAGGACACTCCAAACCACAGTAGCCTGGTATGAAAGGGCCACCCAAGGCTCCTTCTGCACCCCAAAAGAGTCCTCCACTGGCTTGGCACTTGTGTCACCCCCTCACTACAGCACCCGAGGAAGGAGCCGGTGCTTTTGTGGAAACCACTAGAGCGCTCAGGGTGCGTCACACCTTATGGGGGTCCTGACATGAGAGCGACAGCGGGGAACAGGCTCTGGTCCCCTTTGGCTTCAGAAAAGCCAGAAAGTAGTAATAATGGTAACAGTAGTAGCACTAGTAATAGTATTTAGATTTATGCCTTGCCCCATTCAGAAAGTCACTGACGGCCACAGACAAACGAGCCAAAAGATAACGAACAACCAGACTCCCCAGTCACCACCTCGCCCACTCCTGCTTTCCTGCCCATTACTGCCCCCCCCCAGCTAGTCTCTACCTTGCTGCCTCACCCTCATTCACATCTAGGTGTTGTACCAAACGTCTTCTTTCCTGCCCACTTACTCCCACTCCCCTGCCTCAGCATCTTCCTGCAATGCACTTCCCAGTCCCACAGCCCTACAATGCACACATTTCCCCCCCTCCCAACAAGCACAACATTCACTGAAAATATTCCTAACAGGATAACAACTGAAGCATGCTCTGCTCCCAAAGGGCAATGCCAAGAAGCACGCTTGAGCACTGTCCCCTGCCCAGATCTTCAGCCCTGGTGCTGCCTTTCTGCTCCACTCTGCTCATTTTGAGAAGTGAGCAAGAGTCCCCATCATTAGAGACCTGGGGTTTCTTCCCAGTGTGGAGCACAGGACTGGCAATCCTCGTTCCACCCCAGCACCTTTCATGGACCGAATCTGCAGAAAGGGAGCAATCATGGAGAGGTGTGGGGAGATGCGTTAGGCCTGAAGTATGCGAGCAGAGCGGTGCCGGTATCACAGGAACAGGACAGTCAGGAGACAGAAGCATTGGCAGGCTGTTGGAGGAGTCCTGAACTAAGAACACAACAGGGAGGGGAGCTGCAAGTGATGGTGAGCTCTGGAAGGGGATGGGGAGAAAGGGTTTTTGAAGTGCAACAGCAGGGGATGGCAGGCCAAACTGGAAATGTGCTGACAGAGTCAGACAGGAGAGGGAACAGTCACTGTAGCTGCTCCAGTCGTTTTCAGCTGATGACTTCTTTCTAGCCAGGAAGCTTGTGGCAGACAGAACTGGCAAAGCTAACATGCTAGTCCTTGGACAAGTCAGCCCAATGGCCTGGTAATAGAGGAAGCAATCCTGTGGGAATCCCAGCACCTCCTGTCTGCTTTCCGCATCCCACTGTGGATTACATTTCCCTCCCAGCAGGAGGTAGAGGCACAAAGGTTGAGATGTATTAACAGGGAAGCTTTCCTTAGCACATTAGAAAATGATGCTAACAGGACAATTCCTGTCTGACAGGCACTACTCTGCCACTAACTTGCTTGTGGCCTTGGCACTGCCCATGTGATCTCTCTGGACTGCCATCACCCATTTGTAATGTGGGAATAATAATCCCTGCACACTTCACCAAACACTATGAGGGCTAGAGAACATTAATGAAGTGCTGACAGCATAGGCGGTGGAAGGCCAGGGCTAACGTGGCGTAGCCTCCGCAAACTTTTCACAGCAGCCGGTGACAGCAGCAGTACCACGGCACCGCTATCCTGCACTGCCTGGCACTGATCGACATGCGGCTGCTCCTTTGCCACTGCATATAGCACCAGCGCATGCTGGCCCTGCGGCAGCCCTGCTGGAGGGAAGGGCAGAGGTCAGGCAGGGCTCAGTCCCACTGCTTATGGCTAACGGCACTAAAGAGGGGCTAACAACAGATACTGGCTTCGCAAGACTGCATGCCAGGACTGGTGGGCACGTGTAGGAAGCCTCCATTCACCTTAGCCTAACACCTCCACCCCAAAGACGTATCATATTGTTTAGGGTTCAGCTCTACCTCTATGGAAAAAAGCCCACCCAACTCACTAGATTCAGGCTCAGACCCCGTGGGGGAGAGAATCAGAACTTGGACGGAGTCACACACATTCTTGCCCCAAGAAACAAATGAGCTATTTTAAAAACTGGACCAATTAGACTGTAAAATAAAACCAGCTCCAGCAGGGCACATGTGGCTCAGCAGTCACTGTTGCATCAAGGCAGGTATCAGGAAAGCAGTTCTTCAGCTTAATCGTGCTGGAAGGGAAGCAGCAGGTGCTGGACTCTTTACAAATCAGTCTTCTCCCACAGGCCAAACAGGCCTCAAGTTTAGAGCTAACCTGGAGTCATGTATTTTTCTGGTGATTTCAAATCTATGTTCTCCTGTCTCCCAAAGTATTGGAGACGGACCTCACACACTCCCCATTGCTGAATGCCCCAGGAAAGTGTATTTTTATCCTAAGCAGTTAGAGGGAAACAAGTGCAAGCCAATCTTTTGCATGACTGACTGCAGATTTTGGGTGCCCCATTAGAGACATTGTGAAGGGAGGCCTAGTTTTCAGGAAATGCTGAGTAGCTACTCTCAAAAACTCCGGTCCCTTTAGAAAAAGGAGTCTCTTTTTAATTTGGGTGGGGTGCCAAATAGAGTCCCACACTTTATTTGCTCTTGGAAATCTTTGGCCGTTGTTCCCCAGCTGCAGGCAAGACTTTTCTTCTCTTATTGACTGGCCCATACTGTAACAGTGCAGTAGATCTGCAAGGCTCCATCAGAACTCACTAGCACATTTATAACAGTGGTAACAGCAGGTCAGATCCTGTTGTGGGTGGTACTGCAAGCAGATCTGCTGAGTGGGATGAGATAGCCTTACCAGACCTCTCTGGAGCAGGGTACCAACACTGCTAGAGCTGAGCTAGGGGATTACAGAGAATTTCTATAGTGCATACAAACCCTCAGAGCCCATTTGAACATGAGGATTTGGCTTCTTGGAGACAGCCCCCAGCCCAGTTCAGGCTACGATTGGTAAGGAGAGCTGGACATTGGCAGGCTGTCCTGCTTCTGAGCCTATAAACTGATGCTGTTACAGCCATGTCCCTGACAGCCAGCTCAAGGGGAACATCAAGTGCTAAAGAGACAGCACTCGAGGCCAGAGGCATCCCTGCCCGGGACAGAGGTGCAAAAGACACTCTTCATTTCCTGTGCACAGAGGCAACGCTAACAGTTCTGTTTCATCTGTTGTATGATCATTTTTATGCTATTTTTTCAGAGAGAACAACCCTCAGGTTTACTCTGGGGTAAGTCTTCATTCCTTCCTGCACAGAGGATATTAGGAAGACGGTGTACTGACCTGGGCCGGCCCATTGCCTTCTGTACCTGCTGGTGCTTTTCCTTGCTTCTCCTGTGCTAGGAAGTAATTTTATTACTGCCTTGACCCACAGAGAATAGAAACAGGAAATCCCTGCTCTGGGAGCTGCTCAGAGGGCCTTCCCCTCCACTTGACCTCAGCCACCACCCTCTCCCTGGGCTAGTTTTGATCTCCTTTAAAAAGACAGAAACCATGCAAATTCAAGTAGCTTGATCTTAGTCACACTCTGCTGAGGTAGACCACGATGGAGCTCAGGGGGGTTGTCTGCCACTTTAAAGAAGTCCTCCCCAGTTTTATCACTGGAAAACCAAGTTGTCAATACAGAGGATGCCCACTAGAAGGGAGAACACAGACTTTACATCTGGGTCTTCTTCTGTTCTCACCACCGCATATTTGCTATTGTATGTAGCGGTGGCTCTTCTCATTACCCACAGGCCAGATGACATGGTTCCAAAAGTCAGATCTTGGTCATCCCTTTTCTAGATACCCACGAGGAATCCCTACATCTCCTGGCCCACCAGTCTGTTGGACACTGTCTCAGCAGTGACAATATCACCGATTGGGAGGTCCTTATCAATAGTGACCTGGAGAACCAAGCCCAGGCTCTTCATTCACAGGACATTCATGCTACAGGTATGCAGGCAGGGTAAACAGAGAAAAGCAAATTCCATGTTAGCAAGGGTGAACCTGGAGTGACTTTCCACATCATCTACCAAATCTAGACCAAACTCCTTCAGCCCTTATGCCAGTCCCTCTCCTGTATCAGCTAGCGTAGCAATTATATTAGCAAGCAGCAAACAGGAGGTTATGGGAAAGGATGCAACACCCAGGAACATCAGCAAGGCACCTCCTTATAGAGAGGAAGCGATCATTTCTTTTAGTTGATCAAAAGGCCTCTGGCATAGCTCTTTGCAATTTGCACCAGAATTGTACCACCCCCAGTACAACTCGCGTTCTTCATCCACAGCAGCTTCACTCCTTTGTTAATAGCATGTTATCCAGCAGCTACTAGTCTAAACCCCATCTCTTTAGATTAGTTACCTCCACCCATTCCAGCACCTACAGGCAGAAGCAAGACTTCTAACAGCTTATGCTGGGCTCTGAATCAGGATGGATGGATGGATGGATGAAGCAGCAACTGGATGGTATTGACAGTCACTTCAGCCATGCTTTCACTTTTGCTTTCCCTTCCTAAAAAAAATTGTTCTCATGGGTTGAGAACTATTGACACATTGATTAGCAGTGAAGCACAGCCGGGACGCTAGATTTGATGCACATTTCAACTGTTTCTCTTCCTCCCAACCCACATTTAATCATATTCCTATTTTTAATATTTCATGCACATTAAGTGTCTCTCTCATATGATATACCAGTCATCCCCCCCACCCCACCTCATATGATGCATTTCTCATATATGCAATTATTTCTACTTGTGTTTTGTGCCTGG
>NW_017728964.1:14181280-14182796 GCF_001723915.1 Gavialis gangeticus
TCCCCCCCCCCCCACCTCATATGATGCATTTCTCATATATGCAATTATTTCTACTTGTGTTTTGTGCCTGGCTGTATTTGATTAGAGGCTGCAAATCACATGTGCAAGTAGCTTATTTGATACAGCTATCTTAAGCGTACCAATACCTGATAATAAGTTTATTAAGTTTGTTTTTTATGGGGGGGAGGGGGGGGAAGGTGTTCATAGAAAGCCAACTGATTTGTTATGCACAGAAATTACCTATACTTAGCAAAAAGCAGGTAATTTCTGCTCATCACATCCTTCAAGACTGTAAAAAAGTGCAACACTCATTTACTCAGTAGAGTTCCCTTTTTTACATTAGAGAAGGAAAAAAACCCCACCCTTTTCAACTCTCAGTGTAAATTTAAATGTCATTAAACTGAACTAGCTGAAAAAACTTAAGTGAAGAAAATACCTCCTTTGCACCTGCAGATGGTGCCACAGCTATGCAGAGCTGGTTTAGCATTTCAGTAAACTGATTCCAGGAGTTTAACCAGTGGCTTCCACCAGGTCAGAGGCTTGACTTTAATCTTCAGCAGCACATGCATACTGTTCAAATAAGTTTTAATACAAGTAAATTAGAGTTTAAAATTAAATAAATTAATTTTAAAAACCCCAAAATTTATCAGTCTTCCTCCGAACTCCAGATAACAAGGCATGTACTTCAGTGGGGGAACCTGCAAGTAAAATTCAGGTGACAACCTCCAACCAGCATGGAACAACCATCCTCCCACAAACAGGTTCTTCAAGAGAGGCACTCAAATGATACCACTTCTAGCTCTGAAAAGCAAACCGCACTCAGACCAGCAGCCTATGGAGGCAATTTGTTCCCAAGCAGTTGCCAGGGTTTCAGTTAAGCAAAGGTGAGGGAGCAAAAGATTTAAGTGAAAGTCATGTGATTTAATTAAAGAGCTACTGGGGATTCCATGCACTTCCCCAGGGGAGTGATGTCTGGGAACAGATTAACCCCAAGCCTTTTCCTGCTGAAGATCTAGGTCACAGGTGTCCAAAAGGCCTTAAGAAAGGCCTGGGCCTAGAAGAGCAAGGAATCGCTCTAGGCACTCTGCTTGCATGGCTCAGCCCATGATATCCCACCTGCCCATAATTCCCCCTATCAGGCACACTGGGGAGGATATGTGATTTATTCACCAAAAAAGCTATAGGGGCTTGAGGGAGCAAAGGAACGTGTCTATAGTGGTAGAGAGAGGACTGTGGGAGGAGTAGGTGGAGATTTCCTGTTGAACAAGTGGGTGAAATCTAGAACATGCCCCAGCCAGGGCTGTGAAGCCAGGGAGGTGCACTGAAGCTCAGGTCTTCGTTGTCCTCACCCCCAAGCACTGGCATATTCATCCCAGCTCCTGCTGGGCCCTTTATGACAAAGGCCCTTCTGGCTGCAGGGCTAGCAGCAGTAACTGAAGCAGCCCTACTTCCACCTCTACAGAGAATGGGGGATGAACAACCATCTCTCCCCCTTTCCCCACCCCCCACCCCCCTG
>NW_017728964.1:14182967-14196054 GCF_001723915.1 Gavialis gangeticus
CCTCTACAGGGAATGGGAGATGAACAACCATCTCTCCCCCTTTCCCCACCCCCCACCCCCCTGCAATCAGGCTAAGGGACCTAATTCATATGTGGACTAATAGGAGTAGGTGGGACTGCCTTCACTCCAGCCTCATTTAATTAAGAATTGTTTTCCTGAAGATGCTGCTGCTGATTGCCATGACCTTCCCTCCTTTGGTAGAGCCTGTTTTTGGCCCTAGTTAAAAGTGGGTGGGTTGGGCATGTCCTTGCTGTGGCAGAGGCAGGACTGCACTATTCTAAACAGGCTGCTGTTATGGACTTCACTGTTTTCTTCAGCCTTTTTCTCCTCCTCACCCCCAACCTGGCTTAGAAAGAGCAGAACAGTTCAACCTAGACATAGCCCAGTGCTCCCCACCATCACACTGAGAAAAGTGAGCATTATAGAGTAACGAGGCCTGTAGGGGACCACACCGACTCCATCTCCATCAAATCCTGGATTCATACCATTGGGAAGGAATCTCAGAGACAGCCTGTGCTCTAATGCAGCATAAGCCTGGAGAGCGATACAGCATAACGCAACATAAACCTGGAAAGTGATACAATCCTCAGTAAACAGCTTCACCATGTATCCAAGGTACTTACGCAGCTTCTCACTATAATCAGTGCCTTGTAGTCTTCAATATATTTGTCCTTATGATGTCTGTCTGTTGGCATCCCATTTGTACAAATGGGAAACTAAACTAACTGGAAGCTCACAAACACAGGTCAGAAGCAGAGCAGGGATTTAAACCTGGGTCTTACAAGGTCTAGGCTAATACCCCATCTCCTGGCCAGCTAACACTACTGTATTATAAAGCAATCACAGACATGCTTCAAATGGTCGTCTTCAGGCTTTTTAAATGAGTTCAGTCTTGTTCTATACCAGACTTTCAAGATCTGTTTTCATCCTGCAGAAGTCTTCCCCCAATCAGTAATACAAGTAGGAAGTATTAGGCAGATGCAACCAACTGGATGAAATTATCCAGGATAGAACATAAACTTTACCCTACCTTGCGCTCTGCCAGAAGCCAGATGGTCTGAGAATTGCTGGTTTCATTTCCTACAGCACTAGCCCTGGTACCGACAGACTGAGACTTAATAAGGAGAGCATTTTCAGGAACTGAACAAAACCACATGTGAAACAGGGTTTTCCCAGAGGAGCATAAAGCAGAAGCACTACACAGAAGCTACCGTGGTCAAGTGCACATAAGCTGTTCAGGACAGACACACCTTTGTGCATGCTTGAGCAACATTCACACAAGGGGACTCTAGTTTGGCATGAGAGTGCTGGCAACAATAGAAACAGGGAAACAAGAGTAGCTGAGATGGGGAAGTGAGCTAACCAACCACTCCTACATGGGCTTTTGCTAGAGAATACTACAAACAGGGACAGTACACAGTCTCTTCCTTTACAGCCCTTCTTCAGCAAGCGGTCTCCAGAGCAACACATCCTTGGGTTTACTACTCTAAGCATTAATATTACAAGATGCCGTTGAAGTCCCATTACTGTATAGCACCAAAACCCTCATGTGCTGCTGTCCAGGGAGCAGCAGCCCCAGTAGTGCACAGGAAATGATCCAGGAGAAGCAGATCTGTTCCCATTAGTGTTTCTAGCAGATTCTCCAGCTGAGATGCAGTACTCTGGCACAGTACAGCTTCCAGCTTTGGTGCAAAAGTATAGCAGCTGCTGCTGTTGGTAACGGCTGAGGGTGCCCTTGTGCAGCTCCTTATCGAGCACCCATGCTCATTGATGAACTGAAGCTGACTGGGCACAAAGCACTAAGTGGGAGGGCTGTACAGAATGGGGTATGGAAAGAATAATTTTCAGAGCAAGAAGTGGCTGAGTGGCACAAGAAGAGCAATGTGCATGTCAAGCAGAAGATGACCGAGACCAGAGTCTTTGTAGTTATCTATATGTTAAGCCCCCCAGAATAGCACCTGTCCCACCAACCACACTGGAGCTGAAGAGCTTTGCTCCATCTGTCCCAAAAAACAGTGTAGGTGTCTGAACTCCCACATGCTGTCTGAGCATCCAGGAAAACACTTCAGAGCAGATCCAGTTCCTGCAAGACTGCACAGGAGCAGGGATATGTCCAAACGGAACTTCTTGTAATAGTTCTGGATGAGTCAACTTAGCTGGTAGCAAGGCGAGCCCCAGAGCACAGGGCTAAGGAATACTTGCTCATAGCTACCTACCTGCTCCAGAAAGAGCTCTTGGGCAACAGAAAGCTCCTGGAGCTAATGCCTCCAATGTAGGTATTCAGTCCCAGAACCAGGAAGTCTGATGGCTCATCTAGGCGCATCTGAAGCAGATCTGTTCCATCAACTGGAGTGGGAAGGATTTTATAAGCACTCATGGCTGAAGTGTGAAACACTGTGAAAATATAGCCCTTCACTCAGCCTCCAGGATGCACCACTCAACGTCCCTTTCTTACCTGTATGATTCAGGCATGATGGAACAGCTTATTCCAGGAACAGTGAATCGTATACATCACTTTCTCATCCCCATCAGTGCCACCCACCAGCAGAAAAGTGAAGTAGGCAAGAAAAAAACCCAAAGCCTTATAATATTAGATAGGGAGGGAAAGATAGCATGAGCTTTAATGTAAAGCTTTCCTGCAGGGCTCACAGCAGGCTGTGTTCTGTATAACCCTGCTGCTTAGCTTCTAATAATGAACCACACATGACTTCCAGCATCCACCCTTTCCTACAAGAAGGACAACTGGGAAATTCTACATAGAAATTGGGCCCCCTGAAGACGGTCAAAAATGCATGAGCAAACACAGAATATGACTACTGACAGAAGTCCTGCTTGGCACCAGCGCTGATGAATGTTGGCTCAGCTAGGAAAGGCTGGTGTCCGAGTCCCCAACCTCTGAAGCTAACCTTCTACCACCATGCAAAGGAATTACCAATTTAATCCAAGCAAAGTGACACAGAGACCAGAGCAGACCTTGACCACAAAGGTAGTTGAGTTTATTTCAAAAAGAGCAATGTAGTGTTGAAACAAAATCAAGTTCAATTAAAATTTTCCTCCAATTTGAACGGCTACAAAAATAGTCTACCCAAGTCCATAAAAACGGTTAGCAGTACCATAACAAACAGAACCGGAGTACCTCCAGAGACCAGTTCCAGCAGCCACAGGGATTAAAAACATCAATTAAATTCATGTTCTTTAAAAAGGACATTTCTAAAATAAGTTTCCTTTAAAACTGAACCACCAATCCGATTAAAAAAATTGTACAAAAAATAATCTTCCACTACTTGGAGGTAACCATGTGCGCGTGTGAAAACTCTGCACCCAAGGCAGTCATAATTTAAAACCCAGCCCAGTAGAAAAGAAGAAAATTGTGCAAACATTTGAAAAAAAAAGAAAAAGTTAGACATACACAGGGGAGCTTGGGATGGGGAGGGGAGGTCAGACCCAGAGACCTGCTTTTGGCCTGCATGTAAGGCCAACTGACAGGAGGAAATGTCTCTAGTGAGGCACTACAGGGAGCGGCAGAGGCAGGCTTGCATGAGTGAGTCACACCTCTGTGTCCTTCTGTGCAGAGAGCAGTGGTGGCCCCCTCCCCCAGGGACGGCTTCCCCAGTCAGTAGTGTTGTGGCACGTGCACCAATGCCAAAAAGTCCTCGATGAACTCTGGTCAATCCGCTTCAGGAAGAAAGGGCAGAGACACATGTTAGAAGAGATCTGCCAAAACTAACCAACAACCTGATCTGGCTCTAGTGTTCACATCCCTGCATCTCAAAATCAACTCATATCTAACAGGCCTCACCAGGTCATGGACCCCAACCACTGGCTACCAGAAGTTCCCAAGACAACAGACTGGCCCCACATCCACACCAGATCAGATCAGTGTTTGTTATGTGCTTTCACTCTGGCCATGTACCTGTACCCTGCAATGAGACTATTCTCTTAGACATTTTGAAAGCATGTGATACAACAGTGAAGCCTGTTTAAGTAGACTGGCTGCTCAGGGGTTCTTTCAAAGCAATGGCTGCAAGGGAATAAGGCCAGAGGAAGATAAAGTGACATGGAGTGGAGTACCATACGCCCAGATACCCCAGCTAATAAGCCCCTCTCTACTAGTAGCTTGCTCATCAGAAGCCCTTAACAAGAGTAAGGAACTCAACCTCTTAGTGCTGAGAAATAACTAATATTTCACCTGCTCTTCAGCAGGGCAGAGATGCAATATCTCAAGAGAAGCTTGTCATATCATCCTGTACCAGTGCTGCACATCTAAATTTCACTCCGCATGTAGGCTGCTCATGCGCTTTGGCAGGATATATCAGACAGCTGGCAAACTCCCACCCAATAACAGGTGTTCCAATCTCTAGTGCACTGTATTCCATAGCATGTCATATGAACACAAGGCTCCAGCTAGAAATGCTGCCCCTTTACTTCTTGCTGCCTGCTGCAGAGCTCAAAAATGCTTGACTCTACCTACCTCCTCCATTACTTAGCCCATGTCCTACGGGACTTCTTGCCGAATTTCTTTCTGTATAACTCCTGTAACGAGAAGAGATCAAAAAAAATAGAAATCAGTCACTGCAATAAACGATTGTCCAATCCACTCCCAGCTGCTGATAGAAGAGGAGGCAATGTCCAGAGGAAGCACGCAAAGCATAAGTCACTCACCCATCCTCTCCACGGAGCTTACACACCAGCGGTTGCCCATCCCACTAAAGCTTTTTGCATGAGCTGTAACTGTCACTTGTCTGGCCACCTGTAGCCCCTGTCACCTGAAAATTGTGGTGCTCTCTGGACACAAGTTAAAAGCCCACACCTGTGGAGTAACTTATCTTTATTGTCCAGACAGGGAGTGGGAGCAGAGATAGAGTGACACATCCAAGTGACAGCACAGAGCCAGGATAAGAATTCCAGAGTCCCATCTTGAACCACCTAAGCCCATTTGACCTGTCTATAGATTAGCATGGGTTGATGTGAATAGAAACCTGTATGCGAGTACTCAGAGTCCTGCTTCTTTGGTATATGGGAATGGGATCTCCTCTTCTTCTCAGAGAAAAAGAGACAAAGGGTTATTCTTAAAACCTCAAGGGAGAACATGAAGGAAAGAAGAGAGAGTCTCAGTTGGCTTAAAGAGGCATTTAATCCAATTCTAGTGTGCCACAGGATCAGCCATTGCGCTAAGTCTTCTCCCTGCTTTCCTTGAAAGTGCCCTCCCTCCCTAAGCCCATAAGAAAAAGGAGAGCAGATCACAGGGTACTCGCCTTCTTCCCCCCTCCAGTGTGCTCTGGATCTCCTTCAGCACTTCTGGAAAGCAAACAAAGCAGTGAACAGTTGCTGTGCAGATGGAGGAGCAAATACTTCACTGTTGCCTTAAGAATTAGGTTTTCAATCACCCCACCCTCCTGTCATATTCTGAAATATTACTGCCCCTTCCACACTACTAGCTTGCAACACAAACCCTGCACAGGTTTGGGTGGGCTGACACACGGGAGCACAGCACTGCCTGCCAGAGGGGATGCTGCAAGCACCAACTTGCTAGAGGTCCAGGAAGGCAGCCAGTTCCAGCTGGCTTTGCTGCTGGAAAGCAAAACTCCTTTTGTATATTGGAGCAATGAAAGCAGGCAGGCACTTCTTTCAGGATGTGCTGTCTATATCCTTGCCCCTAATCAATCCATAATATAAATCTGGTACTGACACTGGAATCATACAGCTGCAGCTCCTGAAGAGTGCCAAACTACGAGGACCAATGACATCTTCATTCCTACTCTAGAGAAGACCACATGTTGCTCCCACCCAAATGTACACCTGTCCCGCCAGCTGGAATAGCTGGTCACACTCACTTTCATCATTTAGTAAGGCATGTTCCATCAGCCTCCCTGACTTCCTCTCTGAAAGCAAGAAAAAAGTTTACATACAGCTGCTTGTCAGTAAACACATGCACAATGATGAAGGACACTGCAAAACAGTCTACAAGAAACAGATTTAATATTGTATTAAAGTCCAGTTAGATCTTTCTAGCACCTCCCTCAGCCCTTTCCTCCCAGCACAGATTGTGCTTCATTTCCATCTCCAGACTATAAATGATAAGATATTTTAACATGCAAAGCTGCACACCCAGGTCATCTCGAGTGTTAGCCTTTGATATGAAGATAAACTGGATGTGGATTTTCCATGGTCATATCTCCTCTCATCCCTCCACCACCAAACCCATCGCTGTTTTTTCAGTGAGGGAAATGGTAGCAGAAGCTTTAAAATATTTACATATCACTCTGTTAAATTAAGTGTACTTATGTTCTGCTTACCATCTTCTCCAGTGTCACCAGAACTCCTGCCCAGGTCCCTAAGAAAGAAGAACAAAGTATGTGCTAATGCAGAGGGGCTTGCAGAGCAAGTACAGGACATGGGATGCTGGGGACATGGGGGTTTTGGCTCCTGGACAACTTCCATATTGTTCTGGAGAACAATTCACCATCACTTCCAAGAAAGGTCTACGATCACAGACCACGAAGGGTCAGATTACAAAGCAACAATCCAATTTGCTTGATATACTATGGTACATCAATAAAGTAAAAGGGTGCAAACTAATGCAGTCTAACACCACGCTCATAAGGGGATTACTTGATTGGTAGTAGGATAGATATGATGTGCCATCAGCAAGAGTGTTTATAGATTTTAAGAATCTGATTCAAGGTGCCTAGTGTGAAGAGACCAGGCCAATCCCCACCCTTCATTACATATTCCCTGTGCACTGCAGCCAGTAGGCAAAAGGTCAGAGAAAGTTATGCTACCTTGTGCCAATCTGCTTAGAAGTGACATTAACAGACTTTAACAGTCCCAACTGGCCCTTTTTTTTTGGGGGGGGGGGGAGAGGCAAGGACTCCATACTACTTCATCTCGAGAGAGAGAGCACTTGGAGAAGAAGCCAGCCTACAAAAAAAAAAAAAACTTAGACCGCAGCATAGCATACCTCACCCCAAATGAAACAAGTTAGAATAGTGTATTCAACTTTTGACTTCAGTGAGACTAAAGCAGGAGGAAGAGAATGGCAGGACACAGCCACCCAAAGCTTTACAGCTGGGCCTCACCTGGATTTTCTTCCAGTATGCTCCATGCCAGAGGTGTTATGCAAGTGGCTGTTGCTTGTAATTTCTGGAGCATCAATGATGCACCGGGGCTCAACCAACCATTTGGTAGAAAGAGAGAACCTCTCAAACTCTGATGGTGAGATCAGATAGAAACCTGCAGGGGAGGATGCAAAAGGGCATTTGCTTGGGACTGAATTCATGAGCAAGAATGTGTTCAAGACCTAAAAAGGAATAGAAGATTTAGATGTCCTCTACTCCCAAATAAGAGGTGTTTTTCTGGATTTGGCTAGTCCAAAGCAGTAGGGCTTTGGAGAATAGCAATACCCTTGTCTAACAGACTAACAATATTGCAGTGTTGTATGACACGAAGATAAAAAGAGTAATCTTATGAAGGCATCTAAAAAAAATTATAGAACAAAATGGAGCCAGTTCCCTGCTGCTTGGTAAGTGGATGACTGATGCCTGTTGAAGTTGAATGGATAGACCGATGCACCCATGCTCTGTGCAGTGGTACTGTTACAGAAGCTGAACCCTACAACCCAAACTTGTTTTAAAAAACAAATGTCAGGAGGACACAAGAGGCAGGCCTTCAATGACTGTGCCAGTACCTTGGCCATACTTAGTGAAGACGCAGGAGGCAATACCGCTGACATCCTCCTTGCGGATGCAGGGGTAGCGTGTCTGTAACTTGAGGAAGGGCAGAGAGATGATCTGAATGTCTCCAAGGTTAGTTAGGACGGTCAGGTTGTTTTCACTGTAGTCATCAGTTTGGCAGCTGCCAAAGTTAGCGACTGCCATCTTTCGTACCCTACAGCCTTCCAGGGCCGTCAGCTTGAGCTTCAGTTTGGAGCTCACCTTGGGCAGTGTGAATACCTGCCGGTAGAAACAAATCATGCAATATACTTTTTCCTAGGAAATGACAACAACTCCAGCGTAGGCCAGGTGCTGTTCCCTCTGGCTTGCACAATGCATTTATTCACAGCACATCTTTGGCCATCAGCAAACACAGCAGTGAAATCAGAGTCCAAATTTGCCTTCCTGCTTCAAATGAGACCCAGAACAAGCACAAATGCAGGCAGGGACAATCCCAAATTTCAGAGCCTGTTCCATTTCCCAGTGGTTGTGACAGGAGTTTCACCACTGACTTTACTGGAAGCAAATTAAGACCTCAAGTCACAGACCCATTTAAGCAGATATCCTGGTCTCTCACCCTCCTTCCTACACAGTCACAGAATATAGGGAAAAACTGCATTGAAGCTGGCTACTGACCTTTACCACTTTAAAATGCCAAGCAGGGTCAACCATAAGTTACCCTTGGGGCCCACTCTCCTTTTGTGGAGCATCAAACAATGATTTTAGCTCCAGAGAGGAATTTTCAAACTGCCTGAGGATCAGCAGACCCAACTGTCTCCTTTTGAACCACCCCATTGCCAATTTTTATCTGCAGAATTAAACGTGTTTCCTAATGACAGCTGCTAAAATTAGCTACAGAGCTCTAAACCAATATAGAAAAGACTCCTGCATTCTCCATCTGCATTTTCATGCTGAACTCCCACTTCCATTTGTCTGTTCATCTCCCAGCTGTGAACTGACACCAAATCTGTCAGCTTTGTGGAGGAGGGACTGTTACCTTCACTCATCTGTACACTCAACTGATGTTCCTAGGTACTACCAAAATAATCTGCCCCCAAGTAATAAGATTGTAGGAGAAGTAGGGCTGGAGGGACCTCACAAAGTCATCTAGTCCAGCCCCCAGCTCAAGGCCAGATCGTTCCCAATTTAACTTTCCCAGCCAAGTGTTTGTGCATCCTGCTCTTAAAAGTTTCCAGGGAACAGAGATTCCACAACCTCTCTAGGTAGCCTGTTCCAACGCTTGACCACTTTAAGAGCACCTTTCTGACAATGAACCTCCAACCTAAAACTGCCTCCGATGAAGCCTGAGGCCACTGCTCCTTGTCCTGGCTCCTCTACTGCTAAAGGAGAGCCCATCTCCATCCTCTCTATAAATCACCCTTCAGGTACCTGAAGACTTATCAAATCCCCCTCACTGGTTAATGCTTTACATAAAGGAAGTGGTGCCATACAAGAACTGCATGTGGGTCATGTGCTTACCTTCAGCTGCTCTTCAGAGACCACAAGAAGTTGGTGGCTGCCTTGCATATCTGGGCTCTTTGAGAGGTCATGGGCTACTTCTAGTGGCTCTGGGAGAGGAGCGCTGCGCCCATCTAGGACAAGTATCCCCACAATAGGAGCCCTGTGCATCAGCTGAATTTCCTTGGCTAGATGGACAAAATGAGAAGACAATATGTGGGATTATACCAGCTAGCAAGATGCAGACAAGCACAGCACACACAAAGGGGGCCCACATCTCCAAATGAGCCACATTTGATGGGCTTGCACACACGGCTTGTTGACAGAGAATGTGGGTTCCATCTTCACCAGCAACCTAATGGGAACTGCGACTAAGATGGTTCAGAAAACAGTGGAGTCAATTTCTTAGCTAGCTTGTCAAAATATAACCCCACCCCCCAGCAGCAACAACTTTAAGTATGTTTCCAGATCTTCTTGTTCTTTATTTATAGCCAGTAGCTTTGCATTTTAGCAGCTTACTAGTTGCCCCCTGAATCCCATTAGAACAGCTCCATGCATTTCCATGAGCAAGCAACACTCACCCTGCTCCGCCCTCACAGGTTCATCCATCCTCCGCTCTGCTGGAGGAACACGCAGAGAGAATGCATAGACTGTGCCTCCATTGGTGCCTGCCCACAAGGAAGGGCAGTGGCGGGAACCTAAAACAAGAATAAAGGCCCTAAGTGCGATGCATCTCCAAGAACTAAAAGCTGCATTCTGTAACATACTATGTCAGCTCTATATCTGCCCACTTGTCTGCTTTTCGCTACGTGTATGCTCACACCATCAGAGGGAAATTCAAGTACAGCATCAGCTTGGGATCAGGTGCTTTCTCTGTAAAGATTAAGGAGAACTGTATCCTGTTCCTCATGGGGGCCACTAAGCAGACAAGAAGGAACTGAGTACTTAAGGTAGAGGTAGCTGCATCCACACTAGCTTCATAGGAAGATGGGCTTTTACTTTTATCTTGACCAACTGATGGACCTGCATCCTGGAAAGGTTTCAGCACTGCATGAAGCACAACAACGGAAGTGCTGGGTATCCCTGGCCTACTGCACTCCTTTTCAGGTAGGGTTAAAAGTTGCATCTGAATGACAAACACTGCTCATTCTACTCACTGTCTCTCAAGAAAGTGTCAGCAAAGTACAAGGTGCGCACAAAGCCAGTGAAGGAGTCTTCTGCAGATCGTGCTTCTATCTTCCGCTGGACTGGAGCCAGCTCCATCTCCTGCAATGCAGCCTGGTCGAACTTGGCATTGGCCTCTTGCACCTTCACAAAGAAGCAACAAGTTTTGGAGGATCTCAGATGTAGCATATCTCCTCTATGAGCCCCGTGTCTCCTGGCTAACAAATCCTGTTTGCTTGAATCCAATATAAAGATGACTCAGTTTTTAGCCCCCTCAGATGGAGCATCTCTGCATTTCCCCACTACTGACTAAGCACAACAAAAAGTTATGCCTGGAATGCTCTTGGCTCTCATGAAGTCATTACAGGCATGGAGGGCAAGCCTCCTTTGGGGAAGAGGATTTAAACTTTGAGAAAAGCCAACACACCTCCACATCCCCAGCACCTCTTTACAAGGTGGGGGAGGAAGGAGAGAATGCATTGGCAGAAGCAAGCAAGAGAGAGAAGAAACTCCTGCATTTACTCATACTGTGTTTTGTACCACAGACTCAACTACCTAGACTGGGTTTTGCCAGAGACACCTTAAAACATGAAATTAGTGAGGTGGTGTTTCACTCAATGGTACCAATATCAGGAGCAGCAAAAACACTGCTGCCCATTGTACCCATTAGTGTTTGGTATAACAGGTGGACTGAAGGTTACAAATAACTGTATAGCCTTGTGGAGTCTAGTCAGGACTATACTAAGATCAGGATGATATACAAATGATAACACCCTATTCTTTGCTGGTACTCCAAGTATCCAACAGGGCATCACCTCACCTCTGCTACATTACCGGCTCGTCGCTTCCTGCTGGACACCCTGCTTCTACGAATCCGCCTGAATGACTGCCGGAGGGACTTCTTCAAGGATTTCACACGTGACAGAGGGCCTTCCAAGGCCAGCTGGTCACTGGGATGCAATGTACATCTAAGATGAGAGCAATTGCCACACTTGTTCAGTTGGTTATTCTGCCAGGCTGACACTGTTGCTATATAAAATTGAATTATGTAAACTGATGCCCAAGCACAGAAGGAAGGTGCCCAAGCAGACAACATGGCGCATTCATTCCAAGTTTAAATCAGGGCCTTTCCCCTGTACCAGCTGCTCCCCAGAAAACATGAAAGTACCAACACATAAATTCAACTGCCTGGAGAGCTAGAGAGGCAGTTCTATTCCTAGGAAGTACCCTATTACACCAGGAAGGACTTACTTGACAAAGACTAGCCGTTTCTGCTGGTGGTCAAAGAGCCCAAAGCCATGGCTTGTACCACAAGCCACAAGCTTCCATTCAGAGTGAAGGGCCAGTGATGTGACTACTGCTGGTGGCTGACACTGGACCAAAATAAATGGTTGGAAGCCAGGTTCAAATCGGACAGGCCCATCTCGGGCCTTTAGTCTCTCATGACCTTTCCACCTATAGCCCTCTTGGTCCTGCAGTAGGTCTGCTTCAGCATAATCCACCACATGCTCTGCTGCTTCATCATTCAGTTCCATCAACAGCACCTAAGGGGATAACAACACATTTCTAATATTGGCTTTGCCAACTCAATTACTCAAAGCTACAGATTTCTCCTCTCTCTTTAGAGCTGGAATATACCTTCCTTCGCTCCCAAGACCAAGCTGACTGGTCACCTTCTTATTTTTACTTAATTGACCAATCACCACCCATAGGACAAAGTTTCAGTGATAATGTTATCCCTCCTCCCCCTCTTGCCACCCTCCTTCGCTTAAATTATGTTAGTAGGTAGAACCTGTGCTGCTAAATTTGGTTACTCTAGGTCAAGTCATCCTAACACATTTGCTGCTCCCCAGATACTAGATCAGTTGACCAAGAGGATAAAGTCTAATCCACAGAGGAAAACACCAGATTCCAAACCTAAGTACATTTCTACCTTGCATTATATCTAAGCCTCCAAAACATCCAAATGAACCCCCCACCAGAAACTTGTTTTACATAGTTCCAGTACCTGCCCTGCTGTACCAGCTACGGCCAAGTACCCGCTATATTTACACAGATATATCTTCTGGATCCCAAGCCTGGGGTCATCGCTATAAGGATCAAAAGAACCAACCTAGTAAAGGAAAAAAATAAAAAGAGACTAAATTAACACAAACTGGTCTCTACAGCACCAGCCTCTTGCAGTTTCCAAGTTAACTGCACCAGCACCTCAAAACACTCCAAACTCAGGTTGTTTAATCTGAGCAGATTTCGCCTTCTTACCTTACGCAGCGGTGGCCACTCATCTTCACCCAGTGGGTTCATATTGTCATTGGGATCTACATCTGTGAGGAACACTCTCACTGTGCTCAGCTTATAAAGGAGGTGCAAACAAACGCCCGAAGCATCCCAAAACCTCACAGTGCCATCCTCATGCCTGATGGGAAAGGATTGCAAACAGCAGGTCATGCCTATGGCTTGTATCCATTCACAACAAATCAAAGAAGAGGGGCCAGGAAGAAAGAGGAAGCAGCACCTCAACATTCTGATTGGTAACTGGATCTTTAAGGACAGAAAATACTTGCTATATCCAACAGTGAAACAGGTCCTTCTACAAACCCCTGAGCAGTTTAGAGGTGCAAAAGGGACACTTTCTTGGACTAGTTTGTACCCCATTGAGCTTCAAGGCCTGATGCCCAATACAGAATTTAACACATTACAGAGCCATGCATAGGGAAGGAACATGGCTTTAAGTTTGCAAACCCCCCCCCCCA
>NW_017728964.1:14196297-14197368 GCF_001723915.1 Gavialis gangeticus
CCCCCCCCCCCCCCCAAACATTACACCGCACATGTAGCCTCTGGCTACTCCAGTTCTTGGCCCAGAGCTTTGCCAATACTTGTTCTATCCAGCCAAATTTCTACAAACCATCTGCATCCAGGAAGAGCAAAAGTCTATAGGAGCCCACCAACAAGGTGTTTAGAAGGTGCCTTGCTATTCCATTTGAAAGAGCAGTAGAGATGGGCAGACATGGTTGTCTATGGACAGATGAGCATCCTCATTCTAACTTTGATGGTAGTTCCCCCAAAGCTGACAGGATTAGATGTTACAGGTCCAAACTGTACTCTCAGCTACATCAATCTTAAACAATGCAATGCTGCAAATTCTTCCTCATTTGCACAGGCATGAGGAGGACAAACCTTGACATACACATTACTCTGTGCTGGCATCACTTCTCTTTATTGCTATGTCTTAGGAAGAGTCACTAATTTCTCGGAACAATCAAACAAGACGACATCCTACTGCACGAGTTACAACTTGTCTGCTCCAACATCAGTGTTATTAGTCATAGCTTTAAAAGTCAGGTTCAAAAATAAAGTAATGACCTTTTCTTCCCCTCCTCCCCCAAAGAGACAACAACTCCAGAATCCAATTAACTTTTTGCATCCCCATGACAAGAAACTTGTTTCCAGTAAGGGAAGAGTATACTGGGAAAGTTACTTGATTTCTATCAATTACAGTAACCTACCCTGTAAGAAGCAGGTCCCTCTGGGGAGGATCTGGAGCCAAACTGGTGCCACCATCAATTGGCCATAGCTAAAAAGAAGTTAAAGCAACACCATGACTTTCCATACAGCAAATGTGAACAGACCATGCAATCAAGAGGGAGAGCGGAAAAGCCTGACCTTCCCTGAAAGTGCATCTGTACCTGCACATACTATTATAGCCTTTGTTTGGATTATGACAGATGTGCTAGGTCCAAATCTCAACTGCAGTTTTCTGCTAGTAGCGCTTCAACCCAGATTTCCTCTTTAAGAAAGCTTCTGGATTAGAAGCAGCTTTCTTGTTAGAACTGACAGCTAGAAACTTTCTGAGATGTTACTAAAAACC
>NW_017728964.1:14197379-14218514 GCF_001723915.1 Gavialis gangeticus
TCTGTTTTTCTAGTCAAGTAAGCTAATTACTTCTACACCGCTCAGCCTCTCTCTGGCCAGTGGCAGGAGGCTGCGCCCACCCTGCTGACAGGTACACGTCTCCGACTGGCTGGCAATAGCAGTGGACTGGGACTCCTAATTACGGGACGTCCAGCACTACAGACACTCAAATCGCCTGTCATTCTGGCTCAGGAAGAGGCAGCGTGCACCAGTCTGGCAGCTGGCCTGGACCCCGGTAGCAGGGCGGCTGCGCTGCACAAGACCACCGACCAGATCCGTGGCCTTTACAAATGCGGTGGCAGTGGCACACACCTCGCTTACAGGGTTGTCCACCTTCCACCCACCTGCTTCAGAAGCGCATCAGCATCAACGGCAGAGACCCGTTTCCAAGTTACAGGGAGCTCGCCCAAAGGCTCACCCAGCCCAAATTTGGCCAAGACATGATCGAGACTTAAAGGCAGGGAGGTCGCTCTGTCCAGAGTCCCTTTCCTTCACATCCCAGTTGGCTGCCTTTTCACCTGTCACGGCTTGCCCGCTGTTTGTCCTGCTGCAGCTGCAAGAAGGAAAAAGAAAGTAAGAACCCACCCACACAACAAAACATGGAGAGACAGTCTGGGTGTAAGGTACAGAGCCAGACACCGAGACAGCAAGTCGCAATGTCCCTGGAAGGCCTGTTCCTCCGTCTTCTGTTCGACAGAGGGGTGAGCAGGAATTGCCTCCTTCAGCTTCCCAGCACTGGGTCAGTTGGACGTGGAAAGCCACGGGCCACGAGCCTACAGACCCAACTCATACCATGGCACATGATATGGCGCCAGAAGGCACCTGGACTGCTACTGACAGCACGGTGCTCCCCGCCAACCACTGGCTCCCGTGACACAAGGCCAAGCGAAAAAGCGTTGCTCAGGGGCTGTGGTTCAAGAAAACAGCCCCACACCTGGAGGCCAGCAGGCAGAAACTACAGCTGTCCTGACAGGGAAGTCAAACCTCTCAAAGGACCAAAAAAAGGTTCCAAACACCCGCACTCGAGTGGAGGATGTAATGAAACCCCAGATAGCCGTGAGCGGGGGAAGGAACGACTGGCTCCTTGCAGCTGCCACACACTCAAACCCGAGCGACAGCAAGCTCACAACGCCCCGTGTCCTAAAGAGCTCGCCGCCTTTAAAAAGACGGTGGACACGAGATACCTCTAGCTTACAGGATCCTCACTACTCCACCTCACAGTCATCAGCGTACGACACCATCAGGAGCTAAGACACAACTCCTGCTGGTAAGAAAGTGCCAGCGATCCAGCCTTGTAAGGCCCCCTGATCCCAAGGTCTACGGCTCGGCAAGGGAACCAACCCAAAAAAAGGCCCCGCATCAAAACCCCCTGACCTTTCCTGGGCTGGCATGGTTTTCTTCCCCCCTTGTCAGCTGACTCCTGCTCCTGTGTCATCTTTCCTGCTTCTGCTACCGAGGCCTATAATAAGCAGAGGCAGACGCTGCACTTCACTCGCCATATATCGGAAGTCAAGTCTATGGGCCACAACTTCTCTCCCTCTTTACCCCGTACCTGAATCTGCTGCCAAGCCGTCCTCTATCCGCGGAGATGGGGGAGGGCAGGCGGCTGCGGGCTCGGCTCCCGACATCCGGGCCGGCCAGAAGCAGAGGGTGACAGGCCAGAACTCTGGACAGAGCTGCTAGGGCAGCACCACGAGCAGTGACTACAAACACTGAAAACCCTGCTTACAGGGCAGTGCTCCCCACACGCAGCTGGCGGCTGGGGCATGAAGCCCGGAGAAAAACTGCAAAGACCTGAATGCCAGCTGACGAGTGCCCCAGGCAGTCTCAATCAGAGGTCCAAGCTGCCCCATGTCTGGGGACATATGGGCCACGACTTCAGCCTCCCACCACGGAAGCCACAGAGCCCCAAGGGCTAAAGGAGGCCTCCTCCCCCAAGGGCAGAGGGGGTGGGGGTGCAGCCCTGTTTACAGGGTGCGGGGGGAGGCCATCTCATAGCGCCAGGAGCAGCCAAACAGAGAAGCAGAGACCTGGACCTGAGTTACAGGAAGGTCGCTAAGCCTCGGGGTCCCAACACACTCTACATCCTCCAGCAGCCTGCCACCTTCCCTGTAATTTGTGGCTATCGTCTCTGGCCAACCTCACCAAGTGGAACGAAACCCGACCCGAATCAAGGGGACCTGGACCCTGCTGACAGGCTGCAGGCCAGGGGCGGGGGCGCAGGAGAACAGTGGGCCAAGCGCCAGGGCACTCAGCTCCAGGGACTCAGGCAGAGAATACCTGGCCTGCCCCCGAGGAGGAGGGCAGTAACCCTGTATGCGAGTGACCAAGTGGCCCAAAGACCCCCAAAACAAGACAGCCTAAGACCTGGCCCCTGAGATACAGGGAGGTCGCAAGGCCAAAAGTATTAGAGGTTGGGGCCCTAACGCTCCCCGAGGCCAAAAGGCCTGGAAATCTATACCGCTGCTTATCCCCCTAGGTATGGAGGTGGGAGGAGAAGGCTATGAGGCCGCATCTTGCCCCTTTTCCAGCACTGGGAAGAAAATAAAATACGCTGCAGCGATTTTAACAACAAAAAGAAAATAACAAACGCTTTTGTTCCCAGGCGCTCCTCTCCCTTGCTTGCCACACTCAGCCAGGGGAAAAAGTGTTCCCAGGCCAGAAAGGAGCTCCACGCCGCAAACCACTTGTCCTCGAGCCTTACGCTGCAAAATCCTCCTCCGCTCCCAGGGGGCAAGCACAATAAGACCAGCACCCTCCTTACAGGGCACGGCCCGTCTGGCTAGCCAGGCTGCCCACAAGGGGCAAAAGGGAAAGGCCCACAGCCCTGCTTACAGGGGGGGCCCACAGCCAGACAAAGGACAGAGCTGTCCCCAGAGGCACATTTAGACCTGCACCCTGCTTACAGGGGGGTCCGCAGCTCTGCACAGCCTAGCTCTCCTACAGGATGCACGGGACTCGCACCCTCAGTACGGGGCGGCCCCGGGGTCCGGACGTGGTGTACCAGGCACTGATGCAGGACGAGGGACAGATGCCTGGACACAGGGATCGCAGAGAAGGCCACAGGCTCCAACCCAGCCATGGGAGGGTCATCAGGCTCCGGGCTCTAAAGAGTTTGCTGTCACCAGCGAGAGTTGGCTCCTGTCTGCTAGGCCGTGCTGCTGTGCAACGCAGCAGGCCGCTCCGTCTCTCTCCGGCCAGCGCCAGGAGGCTGCGCCCACCCTGCTGACAGGGGCACCTCTCCGACCGGCTGGCAATAGCAGTGGACTCAGACTCCCAATTACAGGATGTCCAGCGCTACACACGTTGGTATCCCCTGTCCTCACGTGTTAGGAGGCGGCACGTTCCCCGCTTACAGGAGGTCGCGCCATTGGCAGTCATGTTTGGCAGCCAGCCTGGACCCCAATTACAGGGTGGCTGCGCTGCACAAGCCCACCAACCAGATCCACGGCCCTTTACAAACGAGGGAATGGTGACACGCGCCTTGCTTACAGGGCTGTCCACCTTGCACCCGACTGCTGCAGAAGTGCAAGAGCTTCAAGGGCAGAGCCCCATTTCTGAGTGACAGGCTCACGCAGCCCAAAGGCTCACATAGCCAAGCCAAAATGTTACTAAGACATGATGGGGACCCAAGGCAGGGAGGTCACTCTGTCCAGAGTCCCTTTCCTTCTCACCCCGTTTCTCTGACTGGCTTTTCTCCTACCTCGCCTCTCCCCCGCTGCTTGCCCATCCGCTTCTCCTTCCCGTTCCTTCGAGGCCTGCAAGAAGAGAGCGAGAGCGGCTGTAGGTGAACAGAGCCAGAGGAGACATTCTGCAGCTTGAACGTCTACTGCCCCCAGCATCCTGCGGAAACCTGCAACTTTCCCCGTTCCCCGCGGGCAATACCCCTGGTCAACTTTACCAAATGGCCTCTAAAGGCAAGGAAGCTGGCCCTTGCTCCCAGAGCAGGGGCCCAGGAAATCCCACCATCCCAAGCCCCCGAGGCTGAGGAACACCGGGGGAGGCGAAGGCAGCTCTGGCTGCAGCGCTCTTCGCTGACACGAGCGCAAGCTGGGGCGAGCGGCCTCTGGCAGCCACCCTCGCTCCCTGCCCCGCTCCCTGCAGCGCCCTTGCCTCGGCTCACTCGGTGCTGAACCCCGCCGGCTCTGCCCGGCCCCTGTCCTCGCCCGAGAGCGGCCGCCTGCCCGCCCAGCCCCATCAGCCCCGGCCTCCTTGCCCGCACCCCAGGGCCACAGTACCCTCCCCGTCCCCCTGCGCGCTGCCTGCTCGCCCTCGTGGGCCCTCGGGCGGCAGGTTGCGGAGGCCCCGGCCAGGGCAGGCCCCACTGCAACCGCCGTTGAGGCCAGACCGGCTCCGCCTGTGCACGCCTGGCTGGGGAGCTGCAGCCCCACTCCGGAGCCCACACCCAGCCCCGGCCTCGCTCCCCACTGTGGCCACGCCCGGCCCCTCCGGCCCCAGCCCCAGCCCCGCTCCGGCGGGAGCCCGCCCTGCGGTGCAGCACTGTCTGCAGGCGCCACCGCCCATCTGCCCAGCGCCGGCGGCCATGAGCCCAGCCAGGCAGCGCGTCCTTCTCCTTCGCCCCGCGCTTCTCCGCTCCGCTCAGCCCCGCTGCAAGATCGCCCGCTTCCTGCCCAACAACACCACCATCCTGCCCCCGCCTTTCCCAAGTGAACACCTCACCGCTTTCCCACCCCGCTCTCCGCACATTTCCACACTCCTTTCTCCAACGCTTCCTGCCTCACCTCCCAGAATCACCCACCCCTCTTCCGCCCACCACTTCCAAAACACCAGGCCGCTTCCCACAACCAACGCCCTATCTGCACACACATTTCCACACCGAGCTCCCCCAGGAGCACACCAAATCGCCCTTCTCACCAAAAAAAATCCCAGCTTTTCTGCTTCGCAGGACTCAGGGCTGCAGCCTCTGGCTCCCACACTCGCCTCCCGGAGACCCGACTCCAGCGCCGCCACCCACTTGGCCCTTTGCAGCAAGAGCGTCGGCGTCCTGGGCGAGCAGCTCGCACGCACTCGGCACGCGGCGGGGACAAGGGAACCGCCGCCGAGATGAAAGCGGCGCAGCGGGCAGGGAAACGTGGACATGAACTGACAGGAGCGGAGAGAGAGAAACAGCGCAGCAGGGAGGGATGAACTTACAGGTGAAAGGCACCAGGCACCAAGGAAGTGGCTGGCAGATCACTTTTGTTTGTCCGTTAAAGAGCAGACAGCTCACGCCTGCTTTTCTCTCGTCTTCTCTCTTTTGGCAGCAACCAATGGGCCCTGCTCCCCGACAGCCTTGAGAGGGCACAAGCCCCCTCAAGTGTCCATCAGCGCTTGACCGCCCGTAGAGCTAAGCAGCACCACATCGTAGCTCGGGCTTGGGGGTATGACAGACTGTCAGTGCTTGACCCTTTTGCGAGCAGGGCAGCCCCACACCACAGCTCGAGAAGATGACCCCGAGAGCAGACAATGGAGACCTCCCGGCCCTTGCCTGCTGCAGCCCCAAATGACGCCTTAAAGAGGGGCCGCGGGCAGAGCCCTCCGCACTGTGCCCGCTGCCCCGCCCTAAAGGCGTCTTAAGGAAGAAACTCCAGAGGTTCGGACCTGACCTGCCGCCGACCCGAATGACACCTTAAGGGAGAACTGCAGGGTCCCTCCGGCCCTCCCCGCTGTTCACCCGAATGATGCCCTAAGATGGAACCGCAGGCAGAGACAAACCGATCCTGCCCGCTGCCCCCCCAATGACACCTTAAGGGCGCACCGGAAATGGCTATGGTCACCGGTGCTTGACAGGGACTACGAGCCACGCAGCACTCACATGGCTCTGGATATCACTCCCCACAGCCTGACACACCCCTGGGCCTGCAAAGGGGCCGTAGGTCCCCAACAGCAACCCAAGTACTGCCCCCCCCCGGCACAGAGGCTGCAGAAAGCTCCGCCTCACCTGGTCCGGACGCGGCCTCTTCAGGGCGCTTCCGGGGTTACCGCTCCCTCCCGCTGGCCACCTCCACCAGCTCTTTTCTGCCCTCCGCCGTCGCCGATGCCGCTCGTGCACTCTGCACGCGGCCTTTTATCCCTGCTGGAGGCCCCGCCCCCGAGGGGGGACCAATAGGAAAGCTCGAGGGGGTCAGTCCCCCTCAGAGCCACTTTAGCACCTCGCCCCTAGGTCAGGGCGGGCAAGCCTTCCTTCTGCCGTCTCCCGATTGGCGGGGAGAGAAACGCCACTTTCCCCACAAAAACACCACCACGTTTCCACGCGACATGACTGAATCCCCACACACGTCACCAGCCTGCCACACGGCACCACGAAAGCATTCCCGAATCCCCATGGAAGCAGCGCACAGCCTCGCAGGGGACAAGAAGGCACCGCCTCACCACACGCTTCGCCTCGCGCCGCGCCGTTTCCCACAGAAGGATCACCAGATCGCCACAGACGCCTGCATGAGAAGTTGGGGGAAGAAATCAATAATCAAGTTTCCCACAGAAGTATCATTCCCCACCCCCGCACCCCGCCACAAGTTTCCAAATTACCACAAAAAAATCACCACAGGTGTCCTCCCAAAACACTCACCAGCGTCCCACACAGTTACCACAGCATCGCACTATTTTCCAGCGGAGAAGCGATGGCTTCTGGGGATTCCTTTATGGTTCGAGCTTGTGTTTAGTGAAGCGCTTGTGTTTGCGCTCTGCAAGCTCTCTTCGCTCCAGCACGGGACTCTCCCCCACCCGCCCGGCTGCTCCCCGCGCTCCTACCGGCCTGCGCAGGCCTATGCCCGGAGCGGAGCCCATCTCAGCGAACCAAATTATTGGCTGAACCCAATTATTCCTGGGGAATTGAAAGCGCCACACATGGTGCGGTGCACCACATTTTCCCCACAGTTTTGGGAGGAAAAGGAGGCAAAAGCGACGGGAAAAGAGGGAGAGAGAGAGAGAGTACCCAGGTACCCTGTGCCTAGGTCTTGCGTCCCCTCTGGCCAACCTCACCAAGTGCAACGAGACCGGACCTGGACAATCAAGGGGACCTGGACCCTGGTTACAGCCTGCAGGCCGGGGGCGAGGGCGCAGAAGAAGGCTGCTCAAGTGCCAGGGAACTCGTCTCCAGGGACTGGGGCAGGGAATGCCTAGCCTGCCCCCGAGAAGGAGGGCACTAACCCCGCATGCGAGGGACCAAGGGGCCGAAAGAACATGTCAGCCACTCAAAAAGAGGGGGTCTCTCCGCCGCAATGCCCGGCGCCGCCACAGGAGGGCGGCTCTCAGCTCGGATTAGTCTCCGCCTTCCCCCGCTGCGTCAATGCCCGGACGGGACCACAGGAGGGCAGCACCGAGCAGCGGACCGGCCTCCCCTCCTCGGCGCGGCTCCTCGCGGCTGCAATGCTCGGAGACCACCACGGGAGGGCAGCACTGAGCCAGGTTTGTCTTAACACTGAGGGAGACACAAAGCCGGACTCAGAGCCGCCCTCCTGTGGCCGCGCCGGGGAGACCCGGGCGGGCACCGCAGCCGGCTCCGCGCTGGGCGCATGGGCCTGGAGCGGGGCCGGGAGCCCGGAGATACCGGGCCGGAACAAAGCCGGCTTCGTCCCGCCCTCCCCGCGCTTCACCCTGCGCGGAGCCGGGCTTTAAAGGCAGAGAAAACAAAACTCTGCCGGCACATGGAGGAGACAGGGAGGCTTCCCAGGAGGGAAGAGAGAAAAGGGGCACCGGGACAGATAAACAGCTTCAAGCTCAACACCCATCTCAGAGGCGAGCCTGACAGGTCCCGCGCCCTGGGAAGGCAGTGTCCTGCACGACACGCCCAGGTCGTCAGAACATCCCGGCGCAGCTCTCCGGGATGCCCGGGTGTGCGGGGCAGCAGCGGGACGTGGCCTCCGGGCACACCGGACCCGGCAGCGGAGACACAACCAGCTGAGCGGGGCCCTAAGGATCGGAGTCGGACCAATCGGAACACACAAACGTGCACAGAGCCCACCGTTCCCTGGCAGCCAATCAGAATGCGATGGGGGGGGGTTCTTTTGGGCCCGCCTCCTCGTACCAAAGCTAATCAAAGTGAACAAGGGCGGAGCCGCCCTGACCCCGCCCATAAGGCTACTCAACCCAATCGCCTCATGCCTCAAGGTGGCCAATGAAAACGCGGGCCTCCGATCCCGCTCCGGAAGGAAGGTCCGTGAATCGTGTGTCCACCCCAGCCGTGGTCACTGCTCCAGTCACGTCCCGAGCGAGCGGGCAAGCGAGGCCTTGTTTCCTCCTCTGCGCCTCTCTCGCCTGGCTGCAATATGCTGCAAGACCCACAGGCCGCCGGCAATGACCTGCTGCTCTCTCTCGGCCCTTGTCGTCCGGCTGCAAAGCCCGCAGTGCAGCACGGGACGGCAGCACCGGGCCTGTTTTTATCTCTCTGGCTGAATTTCCTGGCTGCCGTGCCCAGTGCGAAGCTCCGGACCGCGGTACTGGGCCCGTTTTGTTATGTGCCAGGATCCCCAGGCCGCGAAGCCCCGTTAGAAACGCGCCGGCGGCCCCGACCCTTTCCCTTCTTCTCCGCCCTTCTCTCCTGGCTGCAAGGCGGAGCGCGAGCCACAGGAGGGCGGCACTGAGCAGCGGGCTAGTCTCCCCTCCGGGGGGCTGCAGTGCTCGGAGCGTACCACGGGAGGGCAGCACTGAGCCGGACCACGGATGCACGATACCTATTATGTACTAACTACAGACACTAGTATGCGGTGATATGCAACGATGAGAGTTGAACAGCTGTATCAGTGTCGCCATGGATAGAGAAAGAGAGATCACTGTGTTAATGATGGTGTGTATTGCGCACACACACGCACGCCATCTGCACGTCGGGATACAAAAGAATCAAGGGGACCGGGACCCTGCTTACAGGCTGCAGGCCAGGAGCGGGGACGCAGAAGAACGGCTGGCCAAGGGCAGGGCACTCATCACCAGAGACTCGAGTAAGGAATACATGGCCTGCGCCCAAGAAGGAGGGCAGTTACCCTGCATGAAAGCTACCAAGCGGCTGAAATAACATGGCAGCTACTCAAAAAGAGGGGGTCTCCCCGCCGCAATGCCCGGCGCCGCCACAGGAGGGCGGCTCTCAGCTCGGATTAGTCTCCGCCTTCCCCCGCTGCGTCAATGCCCGGACGGGACCACAGGAGGGCAGCACCGAGCAGCGGAGTCGCCTCCCCTCCGCAGCGCCGCTCCTCGTGGCTGCAGTGCTCGGAGCCCCCCACAGCAGGGCAGCACTGAGCCGGGTTTGCCTTCACACTGAGGAAGAGACAAAGCCGAACTCAGAGCCGCCCTCCTGTGGCCGCGCTGGGCATTGCGGCGGGAAGACCCGGGCGGGCACCGCAGCCGGCTCTCTGCCGCCCTCCCTGCGGTTCACCCTGAGCGGAGCAGACGGGCTTTAAGGGCAGAGAAAACAAAACCCTGCCGGCACATGGAGGAGACAGGGAGGCTTCCCAGGAGGGAGAAGGAGAGAAAACAGCTTCAAGCTCAACACCCACCTCAGAGGCGAGCCCGACAGGCCCCGCGCCCTGGGACCGCAGTGTCCCGCACGACCCGCCCAGGTCGCCAGAACATCCCGCCGCAGCTCTCCGGCACAGCCCGGGACTGTGTTAATTATGGTGTGTATTACCCACACGCGCACGCTATCTGCATGTCGGTATACACACACAGCCTTACTGGATACATCGTTGTACAATTTAAGTTTTCCGAAGTAAGTACGCAATGAATAACACCCTCACTTCGGCTCTCTGTTCTGTTTTATACTATTTTACGCCAAAGGTCCTAAACTCTCCCGTAGAATTGATGTCCAGCGGTGTTTCCTGAACGAAGAACTGGTTTTCTTTTCTTTTCTTGTTTTTCTCTCTTTAAAAAAGGGAAAGTTGGTGCTTTGCAAGGTGCTCTCTACAGAGGTTTCAGCGTCACCAGACAAGCAAACGGTGCTTCTTGGGACCCACGTGAACCCCCGTAGATCACCTCCCATCACGTCGAGGAGACAGGGTGGCTCCCCAGGCGGCAGGCGGAGAAGAGAAAAGGGGCCGTGGGACAGACCAGAGCTTTACACTGCAACACCCACCTCAGAAGAGAGCTCCACAGGCCCCGCGCCCTGGGGACGCAGTCTCCCGCACGACCCGCCGTGGTCGCCAGAGCAGCTGTCGCAGCTCTCCGGCACCGCCCGCCGGTCTGCCCAGCAGCGGGACGTGGGCTCCGCGCCGCGCGGGCCGACGAACCGCAGAGCTGGGCCGCCGAGCCTCAGAGTCGGACCAATGGGCACACAGAAGCCTACACACACCCACCATTCTCGGCAGCCAATCACAATGTGAAGAAGGAAGCCGAGCTTTTGGTCCCGCCTCATCCGGCACAGGCCAATCAGAGCGAAGATGGGCGGAGTGGCTGTGACCCCGCCCAAGCGGCCACAACACCCAATCGCCTCACGGCTCATGGCGCCCAATGGGAACACGAGCCTTCCATCCCGGCCCTGGAGCTGTGCCCGGCCTTGAATCAATGTCCGTGAATCGTGTGTCCGCCACGGGCAACACGACCCCGCCTGGCCCCGGCCGCGGGCACTGTCCGAGTGACTCCCGAGCGAGCGAGGTCTTTGCTTTTGTCTCCCTGCCTTGATCTCCCGCCTGCCCGAGCTGCAGGCGCGGGGCCCGGAGCCGCTGTCCCTCTCTCTGCCCTCATCTCCCGGCTGCAAAGCCCGGCTTGAGTCGTAGGGCAGTAGCACAGGGCAGGGTTTTCTTTTCTCTGCTTTGAAAAACCGGCTGCTTCGCGCAGGGTGAAGTGCAGTGAGGACGGCACGAAGCCGGCTTTGCTGCGGGTCGGTATCTCCGGGCACTAAGCCCCGCTCCAGGCCCAGGCGGCAGCGCGGAGCCGGCTTGGGTGCCCGCCCGGGTCTGCAGGCGGCAATGCCCGGCGCGGCCACAGGAGGGTGGCTCTGAGCCCGGCTTTTCCTCCGCCTTCACGTGCGAGGTCAATGCCCCGACGGGACCACAGGAGGGCAGCACCGAACAGCGGGTTCGTCTACCCTCCGCTGCGCCGCTCCTCGTGGCTGCAGTGCTCGGACCGAGCCGCAGGAGGGCAGCACTGAGCCGGGTTTAATCATAGCACGCCTGGATGGTCACAGTACCTATCATGTACATGCATGAACTACAGCCACTAGTATATGGGCATACGCAGAGAGGATATATTAATATCTATATCACTATCCCCATGCATAGAGATAAACATAGAGCTAGTATTAGGATCACTGTGTTAATTATGGTGTGTATTATACACACACACACATTATTTGCATAGCAGCATACATACACACCCCTACTGGATACATCTCTGCACAGGTTCAAGTTTTTCAAAGTGAGTACACAATGAATAACACCATCACTTCAACCCCATTCTCAATATCATACTGCTACACCAAAAATCCCAAACTCTCCCCTGGAATTGAACTCAAGTCTTGCTGTGCTCCCTGAACATCAGGTTTTTCATACCTTTTTCTCTTTAAAAAATGAAAAATTGGTGTATTGCAAGGTGCTCTCGAAAGACGTTTCAGCATCAGGCCAGAAGCAAATGGTCCTTCTTGGGAAGTTCATGTGCACCCCCTTTGACCACCTCCCAGTATCTACAAGACAGAGGGTGGCTACCCAGGCGGGAGGAGAAAAGGGGCACTGGGACAGAGAAACAGCTTCAAGCTGAGAGAAGGAAAGAGTGGGAGCAAGGAAGTCTCTTCCCCACCCACCTCGCAACTCTCCAGGTGTAGGTGGGACATACTGGTTGAGCCACGCTGCAGACTGTGATGGGACAATGGGTTTCATGGGAGGCCTTCAGGGGAAGGGGGAGAGAGGCTGACAGAGACATTAGTGTCACAGGCCCTGTGGTGTTGGCCACAGAAAGATAAAAGGCTAATACATGTTGAAGCTTGCTGCAGTCCACATGCTCAACACCAGTCTGGGCACAGGGAGGTACAACAGCAAGTCTGTGGGTCTGGGCCCTGGTATCAGCCTAGCCCATGCTTTGGGAAGGTGCTTTAGTAGTTGGAGGTGAGAGCTGCAGCCACTGGAGCTGGTACCTTTGGACATGTGCAAGTGAACAATGTGCATCCAGTCAGAAGTCGAGGCACCTCCTGGAACACGGTGTCCCCTCAGCGTGTCAAAGGCAGGAACACACACTCACCCGCTGCCAGGGCTGGCTCGGATCTTTCCAAGAGACTGGTGCAATGGGCCCCAAATGCCCATTTCTGAGCAGTCCGCACAGTGACCTGTTGCAGACATGATAGCTGGTGAGGGCCCTTCACATGAGGTAAAACACTTGTGCTGTTAACCGCAACACAGATGAGGGTTAAATGACCCTGCTGCCAGCCTCGGCCATTTTCAAGGTGCCTAGGCTAAGTTACAGAAAGGCTGCTAAGCAGAAGGCCCAAAGACTTGTTCTGAATGACAGCAGCATGAACCTTTCCAGATGTGACAACTAATTCGGTCAGCAAGTAAAGGAAACCATCAAATAATTAAACAAATTATGAAGCCTAAAAGGAGCTAAGAAAAGTCTATACAATGAATAATCCACATATGCTATATCATAGCTTTATCTTGAAGTACTAGTGGTAGTAACTGATGTAACTAAATGTATATTTATAAATAATACCATAGGCTGAAGAGAAATGCAGAGAACTCAGCAAAATCAAGAGGACCTGCTGTTAATCTGTGTGCTACTCTCCTCCCACCTCCTGGGTCTCCCCAGCCAATACAGGTGAGAACCTATGTTTTATGGTCATAGGCAGCCAGGTAGACTTTGGAATAAATATTTGTTCTCATGTTCTAAGGTGCAAACAAATAAAAGGTTTCGCAGATGTTAGGCTCGGAAGGGACCTATTAGATCATCGAGTCCAACCCCCTGCCCTGGGCAGGAATGAGTGCTGGGGTCAGATGACTCCAGCCAGGTGTCTGTCCAATCTCCTTTTAAATACCCACAAGGAAGAGGACAGCACCACCTCCGTTGGAAGCGTATTCCATATTTTGGCAACCATCACTGTACAGAATTTTCTCCTGATGTCCAATCTGAATTTGCTCTCTTCCAGTTTGTGGCCATTATTTCTAGTTACACCAGCAGCTGCCACGGTAAACATCATATCCCCTATTCCTGCTGGCCCCCTGATGCGTTTGTAGGCAGCCACGGGATCACCTCTCAGCCTCCTCTTGCAGGGGCTGAAGAGGTTCAGGTCTCCCAATCAGTCCACAGAGGGTTTTTGCTGTAGGCCTTTAACCAGATGAGCGCCCCGTTTCTGAACTCTCTCCAGCCATCCATATCCCTCTTGAAGTGCGGTGCCCAAAACTGCACGCGGTACTCCAGCTGCGGCCTGACCAGTGCTGCATAGAGGGGAAGTATCACCGCCCTAGACATGTCCGTGATGCAATGCAAGTATGGGTGTGGTTAGCTTTACTTATTACCTCATCACACTGGTGACTGGTATTCATTTTGGAGTCAACTAGGACTCCGAGATCCCTTTCCGCAGTTGTGCTACTCAGTATGGTCCCTCCCAGGCTGTAGGAGTGTTGATGATTCTCCTCCGCAGGTGCAACACATGGCACTTGTCCTTGTTAACCTGCATCCTATTCTGTGCCGTCTAGTTTGTGTACCTCCCCCCATAGTTTGGTGTCATCAGCAAACTTGGACAGGGTGCCTTCTACTCCCTTGTCCAAGTCACTAATGACGATATTGAATAGTACCGGGCCCAGGACTGAGCCTTGGGGGTCTCTGCTGCCTACATTTCTCCAGGTAGAAGCCAACCCATACACCACTCTCTGGCTGTGTCCCATACGCCAATATTCTACCCACCAGACTGTGTAATAATCTACATTGCAACTGTTTAGTTTATTTATAAGAATTGGGTGTGACATTGTTTAGTTTATTTATAAGAATTGGGTGTGTCAAAGGCCTTTTTTAAATCTGAAACACCATGAGTAGCATGTCAGAAAAGTTTCAAGGGAGCTGAGATGTATAGTTCAGTGATGACACTCAATGCCAATGAGGCAACCTCAAGAAAGAACAAAGTTCCAGGCCTTGACTCAGTTTCCCTGCTCTATTCAATGGGCCAAGAGATTCTCATCTCAGAGAAGTGGGCTGGAATACATAAATTTCAGCCTGAACTCTATAAAATCCCCGCACAAAGGCAAAGGTGTGGGATTCTGGAACCGACCTCAAAGGTGGAGGATGTACAGCGAGGGGCCCTGGCACCTTGCCCCCCAGTACTGAGTATGTCTGTGTACTCTTTGCTGTATGTAGCTGCTCTTGGCAAAGGTGCTCAATTACTAAGGTCCCAATAAACTGGTGGAGGTTTTTTTTGAAGAACTTGCTTTGGCTTTTCTTGTACTTGTCCAGAGATATCCTGGGTGTAATATATGTGCATCAGATTACACCGGGGTGGGCAACGTAGGGCTCAGAGGCTGGATCTGGCCCGTGGAGGGCCGTTGTTCAGACGGCCCACGGCAGGTCCCCCGGTCCCACCTGACCCGGGCACAGTCCAACCCGTGGCACCCCCCACGGCTACGCGGCTGGACTGCCTCTCTCGCTCCGACTCCATCCACCCCGCTCCGGACTCAGCGACAGGAGCGTCTCCAGACCAGCCCAACCTTCCGCCCCCGGCCAGGCTTGCCCCGGACTCGCCCAGACCCTCTGAGCAAAAATCCGGAGCAGCGGCGGCCAAGCAGAAGCTGCTGCTCGGCACAATGGAGCAGCGGCCCCACAGACTTCTCAGCTGCTAGGACCTTCTTCCTGCAGCCCACGGCCAGACCGCTCTGAGATTCCTCGACTGTGCCACCACCGCCGAGCTGGGCAGCCCGGAAGCGACGACGAGCCCCAGCGCAACCCGGGCAGGGAATCCAGGAGGGACACGCGATGCGCATAAGCTCTAGAGTGCAGGGCTCCCAATCACGCAACGAAAATATCGATAACGGCCAAACACGCATGCGTACTTGGGAAGAGGTGGTGCATCACATTTGCCCATCAATGGGCAAAGCAAGTCTGCATGTGTGAGGCACTGAGAGGCTGATCAGCTCAACACCGAATATATGGTACCGACAAGTCCGCATGCGCAGTAGTCTCAGCTGTAACACATCGACTGCCGACATCAAGGATTGGTGCATACCTCCTGGGAAATACCAGACACTGGCAGAGCACGAGCCATGGATAGGTTTCCATGGTTAGAGGCAGTGACAACAAGACGAGCGTCGAGACTATCAAGGCACGAGTCTCAATGCGCATGCGCACTGGGAATGACCACTAGTCTTCTCCGGGCCCAACATTCGAGGCAGGGATGAAATCGCCCCCCAAACCTCTCTCCTGGCCTGGAGCCTCAGCCACGCCAAGTACAGAACTGGCGTGTGTGAAAGCAGCCGCCACGTTAAGCCATCAGTTTGGGGGGTGGGGAAACGGAATACCCACTGCGCATGTGTGGTACAGAGCGTGCTCCCAGTAAAGCGCCAAAAACATCGATGACAGACCATAAAAACGCATGCACACTTGGGAAGAGATGGTGCATCATGTTTGCCCATCAATGGGCATAGCGAGGATGCATGCGCGGATCGTTGGGGCATGACCAACTGAATTCAGGAGTTATCGATTATGTTGAACTTTGCACACGCGCAGCGGTGTAGTCCAAACCACTCCCCGATATTCCAGATTGGCGCATGCATCTTGAGAATTAATGGACCCTGCCGGAGCAAGTCATTAATAGGTTTCCATGGTTACAGAGGCAGTGACAACAGGACGAGCACCGAAACACTGAAGGCACGAGTCCCACTGTGCATGCACACTGGCAATGAGCGCTACAATACCCTCTGGGGCCAGTACTGGGGAAAAAGTCAGGGATGGACACCCCCCCCGCCCCACTGCTGCAGCCACGCAGGATGCCCACAGCCAGTATGTGGGAAAGTGTCAGTGGCATTAAGCCATAACTGGATGAGACCCAGTGCGTATGCATGGTACAGAACAAGCTCTCAGTAAAGCACCGAAAGCATCTATGACAGACTACGACAACACACGCACACTTGTCAGACCAACTTGGTGGTGTTCTATGACCAGATCACCAAATCCTTAGATGCAGGGGTAGCAGTGGACTTTCGGAAGGCCTTCGACATTGTCTCTCACCCCGTTCTCATTAAGAAACTGGAGGACTGTGGTCTTGGCAACCCATTTGACTGTGTGGGTGTCAACTGGCTGGAGGGCCGCACCCAGAGAGTGGTGGTGGACGGGTCATTTTCAACCTGGAGGGATGTGGGCAGTGGGGTGCCCCAGGGCTCGGCCCTCGGGCCTGCACTGTTCAACATCTTCATCAGTGACTTGGACGAGGGGGTAAAAAGCACCCTGTTCAAATTTGCTGATGACACGAAGATGTGGGGGGACGTGGGCATGCTAGAAGGGAGGAATAGGCTGCAATCAGACACAGACAGGTTACAGGGGTGGGCGGACGAGAATAGGATGGGATTCAACACCGACAAGTGCAAGGTGATGCACCTGGGGAGGAAGAACCAGCACCATACCTACAGGCCGGGGAACTCCCTTCTCGTCAGTGCAGAGGCAGAAAAGGATCTTGGAGTCATCGTTGATGCCAGGATGAACATGGGCCATCAGTGTGGGGATGCAGTCAGGAAGGCCAACCGCACCTTGTCACACATCCACAGATGCATCTCAAGCAGGTCCAGGGAGGTGATCCTTCCCCTCTATGCGGCACTGGTCAGGCCGCAGTTGGAGTACTGCTTCCACTTCTGGACGTTGCAATTCAAGAGGGATGTGGACAACATGGAGAGGGTCCAGAGGAGGGCCACTCGCATGATCAGGGGGCAGCAGGGCAGGCCCGACGAGGACAGGCTACGGGACCTGACCCTGTTCAGCCTCCACAAGAGAAGGCTGTGGTGGGATCTAGTGGCCTGTTACAAACTATTCAGAGGGGACCAGCAGGCATTGGGGAAGTCCCTGTTCCCCCGAGCACTACCAGGAGTGACCAGGAATAACGGTCACAAGTTGTCAGTGAGTAGATTTAGGCTAGATATCAGGAGGCGCTACTTCATCGTCAGGGCGGCTAGGATCTGGAACCAACTTCCAGGAGAAGTGGTGCTGGCTCCTACCCTGGGGGGTTTTAAGAGGAGGCTAGATGTACACCTTGCTGGGGTCATTTGACCCCAGTACTCTTTCCTGCCACGGCAGGGGATTGGACTCGATGATCTGCTCAGGTCCCTTCCAACCCTAGAAACTATGAAGAGGCGATGCATCGCATTTGCCCATCAATGGGTAAATCGAGTAGGCATGCGCGGGGTGCTGAAGGGTTGATCGGCTGGGCTCCAAATTTATCAACGGTTCTGGATCCTGCACATGCTTACTGGGTGCTGTCAAAACATTGATCGCAGCGCACGTGTCCAAGGAATCAGCGGACGCTGAAAGAACAGGCACCATAGATGGATTTCCATGGTTACAGAGGGAGTGACAACAGGACGAGCACCAAAAACTATCAAGGCGCGGGTCTCAGAACTCATGCGCACTGGGAATAAGCGCTACAGCCCCTTCTGGGGCTAATACTGGTGGCGGGGGCAGGGACGGCCCCTCCCCTCTCACTCCGGGCCCGCAGGGGAAGCCACCCAAGGCCACGGCGCCAGTGTTGGGGAAAGTGAGGTGGCATTAAGCCATCACCGGGGGGGGGGTGCACACCCAGAGCACACGCGCTGTACAGATCCAACTGCCAGTCCCGCGATGAAAACATCGACGAGCGGCCATAAGCACGCGTATGCCCTAATGAAGAGGGGGGCCTATCGCATTTGCCTATTACTGGGCAAACCAAGTACGCATGCGCACGGCAACGAGCGGCTGACTAGCGCTTGCCAGTGTGCATGCGTAGTGGTCGCAGTCAAAATGCGCCGAACACCGATATGGATTTGCGCATTCGTCCTGGAGTCATGGATTTGTTCCATGGTTACAGAAGCACTGCTTAGAGGACGAGTGCCAAAGCTATCAAGGCACAAGTCTCACTGCACATGCGCACTGGGAATGAGGGCTAGAGCCTCTTCTGGGGTCAACAGTCGGGGAAAGGGGCAGGGACGCCTGCTCCCCTCTCACTCCGGGTCACCAGCGGGAGCCACCGGGAGGCACAGCACCGCTGCACAGGACAGTGGCAGTGGCATTAAGCCATCACTGGGGGAGACCCAGTCCGCATATGCTGTACAGGGCAGTCTCCCTGTCGCGTGAGGAAAACATCGATGAGGGGTCATGAATACACATGCCTACTTAGGAAGAAGTGGCATATCGTGTTTGCCCATCTATGGGCAAAGCAGTTGCACATGCGCGGTACGAGGTTGCATGAAGGGAACACTGAATTGAGTGATGTTACTAGTAAATGCACATTCGTAGTGATCCCAAACAAAATACATCAAGCACTGAGAGTATGGATTGGTGCATGCGTCATTAGAATAGGGGAACGCTGCCAATGCAGGAGGCATGGATGAGTTTCCATGGTTACACAGGCAGCGATGACAGGACCAGCGCCAAAACTATCGAGTTGTCACCTCTGGGTGCATGTGCATTGGGAGCAGGCTGCGGCAACCGAATGCCAGCACTATGGATTTGTGCCACGAAATGCACACGGGGAACGGAGAGCAATGACAAGGTCGAGCACTGAAAGTATCTATGCGCGAGATCACATGGGCAGGGCGAAACAGGGGGGCAGGCGCTGTGGCTGAGACCCAGGTGAGCCCCGCGGGCCCAAGAGCAAGGAGCAACCCCGTGCAGAAGGGGCCAGGGCTCCATTTACATCACAGGGAAGAGCCTGAGAAAGTGCAATAAGAACCTGTTTCTCCAGCCTTTAATAATATAGACGAGACTGAAAACCAGTAACTGCTTTCTGGACAGGTGGGAAACAGCAGTTCAAAGCAGCACCTGATGTTTGGTTTTGTGAACCTGCTGGAAACTAAACTAGGTCTGAACAGCAAAGCAAAACACACAACAGGGCAAAGAGCATTCCCAGGCAGGCAAGGCAAGAGATGAGCAGTGCTCCTCTCTCTCTTCCAGAGTTGTATTTTTCCCCAGGGACACAGGCCCCAGCTCATTGGCATCTCCCCAGTCCACAGAAAAACAAGTTCACTCACATTCCCAAAGTTTCAGTGAAACACATTTGCATTACACCTATTGCTATCAGAATACTGATTTTAAAAACCCACATATAAATTTTAGGTGTAAACAGAGGGAAACTTTACAAAGACCTTTGCAAAGTGGGGACAACCTGCTGTTAGCCTCCTCCCTCCTGCATCTCCCCAGCTGGTAGAGGTGAGAATCTGTATTGTGGTGTTGCAGGTAACTAGGCAGGCATAGACAGAAGTGTTTATTCTCGTGCTTTGAGGTGTAATGGATAAAAGGTTGGATTAAAGACCTGTCTCTTGCCTCTCCTTCTGGCTTGGGTGGTAGTACCTTACCTGTTCAGAGGGAATGGAAGATCCAAGGTGATGCATTTGCCTTTAAAAGGCTGGTGTCGCACAGAACGAACTTTGGGGCAGGGGCCTTTGATGGAGGTGGGCCTTCTTGCTCCCCCTTGTGTCCTGAGGACCCCATGAGCAGACAGCTGGGGAGAGGGGAGGATAAATAGTGTTAAGGGGGGCCTGAGAGGAGGACTGGTAGCAAAGGTGTAGAGGCAGCATGCAGGGCTTGAGAGGTACGTCCCCAGGGAGAAAGGGGGAGCCCTGGGGTTGGGGCCAGGCTGGGACCCTGGGGAGGCAATGGAGTAGTTGACTGGTGGAGGTGTGGGGCTGGAGGCTGGATAGGGTGGGTGGTTGGTCCTGCTAGGCGGAGGCTGTGGGGAGAAGAGTTAGGCTCCTTTCCCACCTCAGATGGGACCCTGGATGGGACGGCTCTTGCACTGAGACTGTGAAAAAGGCAGTCAAGGGCACTATGGCCCCCCAGAGGCAGCAGAAGGCCTCAAGGTAGGGGTAGGGGCAAGGGAGGTTTTTTGGGGGGCAGACCCACGGGGTAAGGAGTCTTGGGGGTGGGGTGAGGGCCTCCTGAGGGTGGGCACTGCTGTCCTTAGGGTCCCAAAGAACTGGACTAGTATGGGGAAGGGGCTCTGACAGCATGCTAAGAGGATGAGTGAGGAATCCAGGGCCCCCCAAAACTCAGGGTCCCCAAAGGTCAGTGAGGGGCAAGGCTTCCTGCAGTGGGGTGCAACTGCCTGGGGAAGGTGGGGGTGGGGCAGGGTGAGGGCAGCCATGAATGCTGAAGCCCCAGTCTGGTCTGCGGGGCCCTCTCCACCATCCCCACTCCCAGCCTGAGACCAACCCCATACCCTACTACTCCTCACCTTGATCTGAGCCTTCCTAGCATCCTCCTGTTGGTCAGCACCTGCAGCCATAATCCTGTCCTGCACCCCCTGCCCTCTGACCCCCCCACCCAGGCTTCCCTCAAGCCCCGTCCCTGCTCACCTCCTGGGTCTCCCTTGACTGCTGCCCACTCCCCACAGGCATTGCCCTGCTCGCTGCCTGTACCCTGCCCCGCCCCTCGTGCCGTCTGCCAGGCGGGGGCTGTCTGGAGGGACCCCTGCCGCTGCCCGCACTACAGGGCCTGCCCCCTGCCCCTGCCAGGAGGCGAGGCCCCCCAAGGACGTCGCACCTGAAAACAGCCAGAACCGGCCGCGCTTTGGAAGGGCCTGAGGGGGCCAAGCTGGGCCCAGCCCGGGTTCCGCCGCCACCAGAGAACGAGGTCCGAGAGCGGGGAGCAAGCAGCAGATGGGGGGAGGACTCAGTCCCTCCGACTCGCGCTGCTCCGCGCTGGATGCGGAGCCTGGGCTGGGGTCGGGTTCCAGTTCCGGAGGAGTAACAGGGATGCACAGCCAGCCCGGCCGTGCCTCCGTGCCTGGATCCACGCGGGGCGGGGCGGAAGGCGGGACCCGAGCGCCGGAAGCGGCCGGAGGCTCAGCCCCGTTGCTACGGAAGTGAGGTCACACAGCATGGCGGCTGTGGTCGGGGGTCGCTGAGGAGGCGCCAGGCCCCGGGGAATCCGCGTCCATCCGCCGCCTCCCTGGTGCCGCGCGCGGTCCCGGGGCCGCGATGGTGCCGGGAGCCGCCAGGCTCTGAGCCGCGGGCCGCGCCGCCGACATGGAGCTGCGCGTCGGGAACCGCTATC
>NW_017728964.1:14218924-14222181 GCF_001723915.1 Gavialis gangeticus
CTCCCTGGTGCCGCGCGCGGTCCCGGGGCCGCGATGGTGCCGGGAGCCGCCAGGCTCTGAGCCGCGGGCCGCGCCGCCGCCATGGAGCTGCGCGTCGGGAACCGCTATCGGCTGGGCCGGAAGATCGGCAGCGGCTCATTCGGGGACATCTACCTGGGTAGGCTGGGCTGGGCGCGGCGGCGTTGCGGGGCCGGGGGAGGCCTCCGACTCGGCGCGGCCCGGGGCACTGATCGCCCGCGCCCTCCCTCTCTTGCGACCTTGGGCGCGGCGGCTCCATTCTGGCCCGGCCGCCGGGTGCGGGGCTGGAGCGGGGCCTTGCCGGGCCTACCCGAGTCCCCGGCTGAAGATGACTCGGGAGCGCTCGGAACGGGTGTCCAGGCCGCGCGGCCTCCGGGCGCGGCTCCACGCCAGAGGTGCAGGAAAGGGCCTGGGGGCGACAGGAAACTCAATAGGAGCCAGCAGGGTGCCCTTGTTGCCAAGGCAGCTCACGCCATCCTGGGCTGCATTGCTAGGAGCGTTGCCAGCAGATCGAGGGCACCGATTCTCCCCCGCTATTTGGCACTGGGGAGGCCACAGCTGGAGTCCTGTGTGCAGTTGTGGGCCCCCCGCTGCAGAAAGGATGTGGACAAGTTGGAGAGAGTCTAGCAAAGGGCAGTGAAAATGGTTTGGGGGCTTGGGGACATGACTGGTGGGGAGAAGCTGAGGGAACTGGGCTGATTGAGTCTGGAGAGGAGAAAACTGAGTAGGAATTGAACAGCAGCCTTCAGGTCCCTGCATGGGGGCTGCGAAGAGGATGGAGCTGGACTGTTCTCAGTGGGGACAGATGACAGGTAAACAAGCAATGGGCTCTAGGTGCAGCAAGGGAGGCTTAGATTTGATGTAAGGAAAAAACTTTCTTAGAGGGTAGTAAAACACTGGAACAGGCTCCCCAGAGAAGTGGTGGAGTCTCCATCCTTGGAGTTTTTCAAGGCCCAGGTAGACAAAGCCCTGGCTGGGATGATGGAGTTGGGGCTGGTCCTACTTTGTGATGACCTCCCTTCTAGCCCTAATTTTCTGTTATTTCTGTAAACTGCTTTTTTTGTTATAAACCCCCCACCCTGAGGCAGTGATCCCTCAATTCTGATTGGGGCCACTGGACCGCATTGCTAATTGAAATGTTAAGCAAAGATTTTGAGTGTGCTCAAGAGGAAGTCAGGATGACTTGAGTCTGTCTGAATTTATTTTATTTTATTACTCAAATGTTTATATGTAGCACGTTGTCTTGGAGGGAGGGGAGTTCTTGAAACCTGGGATAGTTTTTAAAAACTAAGGCAGAACAACGCTTTTTTTTGTCTTGACAGTGACAAAGTAGCCATAGGTATAGTTATTTTCTTTTTAAGCTCTTTTGTGCATGTGGTCAGTGTAATGGATTTGCCTACAAACTGTATGAATTTATTTTCTCCTAAGCCACATTTTTAATTCAAGAGACTGTACATAATCAGCAATAACTTCTAAATGAAACTCTTCTTTGCAGGCTCTCAAGGTAGCTTATCCTTGAGTAAAATGTGTACACAATGAAAACTCCGTGTTCTAGCTGATGGCCTGTTTGGGGGAAGGGGGGAGATTTTTGAGCTGTTTGACTGCCTCATGCATAAGGCTGAGGAAAGTGGTGTGTTGCTATGTACATGTGATGCCTGTACTTCAGAACTTCCATTGGCTGTCTTTGGATTTCAGGCTGCACTTTACAAATGAGAGAGAGCACCTTAAACCTGGTGGCTTGGTGCCTGCCTGTCTAAAAAGTTGTCTGCAGAGAGAAGTCAATTCAGGTGAAGTCGTGTGTGAATGTAAAGTAATAGCTGCTCCTAATGACCTCCCTCTGGATGTTTTTTACACCAGACAAACACAAAGAGATTGTTCCTCTTCCCACAGCATCCTGCAATAGTTTCAGATCAACAGAGGCTTTTGAGTTGATATATAAAGGAAACTGACTTGTATCTTTCTTTATCGCGGTACTGTACTAGAGCTCTAAGGTATGAAGAAGCTAGCTGCAGCACTACAGCATTAGTTCCATATTTTCTGTCATAGACAATCCTTAGAGGGCATTGCTTGCAGTGCTTTCTGCTCGAAGGTCCTTCAGCTTCAGCTTGTGCTCCCTTTGGGTCCCAAATGGCCCAAAACAGCCAATATGAAAGCATGAAGTTTAAAGGAAGTTACTGTATCCAGCTAGTGATGTGGATTTTTTTTCAGCAAAATCTAGTGGGGTTTTTGTCTGCTTGTTTGCTTGCTTGCTTGTTTGTTTTCAGGAACAGCCCTTTGGTGACTAACCTAAATGCCTAGTTTAAATCTTAATTTGTTTGGCTACTTCTTGTTCTGATAGGGTGCTTAAAAGCTCACCTACATGATGTTCAAATATGCTGCCAAAAACAACAAAAATCTGAGCCTTTCATGTTAGCAAACATTTTTTTTAACTGGCATTTGCTGATTTCTTCCAACCATTTTAAGTAGGAAATAACAATCAAGAGTTGTTATTGAAAAGGCTTTAACTAATCTGTTTTCTTATATTGGTTCACTGCTTAACCATAGATAGCTTTTGATATCCTTCAGCAGATTTTAAAGTTTTATCTACGTTACTGACTTGGCTGTGTGTGTGTATGCCTTCCATTACCCCCCTGCCTCTTTCCTCCCCCCAGTCCTTTCCTAGTACACAATACAGGATATGCTGGAAGAGTAAAAAGAGTTGGGGAGGGACTCTGATGCAAGTAGAGGAAGGAGACTTGCCCAAATGTGCCTTTAGGGTAGGTAAGCAATTCGGCCCCAGCCTCCTTTGCTGTTGTATTTCTGCTCCCTCCACCCCCACCCCCTCCACTGTAAGAATTTAGAAAAGCATTCTGGTGACTGCTTACAGCAATGGATTCAGGAACTAGAATTTCAGCTGAACTTAAATTTTTGAAGTGACCTTATTGAGAACAAATTTGGGGTTTATTATGCCTAGGCCTTTGAAATTAGCATCCTGATAAGAAAGCAGAGCTGCAGGGGTTCTCAGATGTTTTTTAAATTGTACGAAGAATGGCCAATATAGAAAAAAGAGAACAGTAGGAATAGTAAGTTTCATAGTTTCTAGGGTCGGAAGGGACCCAAGCAGATCATCTAGTCCGACCCCCTGCCATGGCAGGAAAGAGTACTGGGGTCAAACGACCCCAGCAAGGTGTTCATCTAACCTCCTCTTAAAAACCCCCAGGGTAGGAGCCTGCACCACCTCTCTTGGAAGTTGGTTCCAG
>NW_017728964.1:14223337-14225038 GCF_001723915.1 Gavialis gangeticus
CCTATAGCCCTTGACATTCACCACCCAATCATGCATTGAGTTCCACCACGTTTCCGTAATCCCCACTATGTCCAGGCTGGTGTCAGCCAACAGGAGGGTGAGTTCCTTCTGCTTGTTACCCATACTACGAGCATTTGTGTAAAGGCATTTGAGGCCTCCTGTAGATGTGTGTACTGACCCCCTAGTCCCAGCGTTACCCTGGCCCCTATCTCTTACCTGTTTATTTGCTATGTGCGTTGGTCTGGGCTGGGCTGTAGTTGTGGGTGTTGTTTGGTCCGGCAGTTTGATGTTTCCTCCGCCCTCATCTACCCCTTCCCCCGACGAGCCTAGTTTAAAGCCTGTCGGAGGAGGTCCGCCAACCTCCTAAAGTTGTTCTAATATTTCATAGGTTAGGCCAAAACTGGTATAAATGCTACCAGCACATAGCTACTTTGTGACTTCTGCAAGCTGTCTGCTTTGCTAGTGAAGACTCCTAACTGTAAACAGCTAAAATCAGAAGGAGAGAGCATCTCAACATATTCCAGCCCCTTTTTCAAAGTGAAGAAATATTCATGCTGTCACAGTTCACATCACGAATTATAGAGATTTTGACCATGTCAAAGTAATTTTGGAAATAATAATTTCTTTATTTAGTGAGATTTTATACCTCCTAATTTATCTTTCCTGACTATCAGGAAACTACAGCCTGCTAATCGAAAAACTGTTTGCTAGAGCAGTGGTGCCCAACTCACTTAGGAGCCACAGCAATTAATGCTGTTGGTACTTGTCTTATATCCAGGTTTCTGAACCTGCAGGCTAAATCTTGGTCACACCTGCTTTAGACTGTAACTCCTCCTGGTTTTAATCTTATCTACATAGAATCAGATAAGATCAAACACTTTTAATAAATGCATGAGCATAGAGAAAATACTCAAACCCCAAATAAGAAGGGTGGGGGAGGGGTAGAAAATTGTATGGGGTAAAACCTACTTTTAAATCAAGGAAGAAAGAGGACTTGGAGCATTCTTTTTAAAAGTAACATCTTCATGCTGGGTATTTTTTAGTTTGCTGTTTATACAAGAATGGCATGCCCTTCCAAAGCTCATGGGTGACCTTTACAAGAGTTAAAAGTATAAATTTAAAATGAATTGCCACTTAGCACTGTATCCAGCAGAACTTGATCCCTTACAAAGCAGAACTTACTCTCATCAGACTTGATCCTCTGCAGCTGCTTATGTAGATAGGCTGTGCCTTGTGGCATTCTCACTGGTGGCAGATGACAGAACAAGGAGTAGTGGTTTCAAGTTGCAGCAAGGGAGGTTTATGTTGGATATTAGGAAAAACTTGCTCACTAGAAGGGTATGATGAAGCATTGGACCAGGTTACCTCAACAGGTGATGGCATCTCCCTCCATCCTTGGAGGCTTTTAAGGCCTGGCTTGACAAAGACCTGGCTGGAATGATCTGGCTGGGGATGGTCCTGCTTTGAAGCTGGGGGTTGGAATAGATGTGACCTCCTGAGGTCCCTTCCAGCCCTCATTTTCTGTGATTCTATGCCGTGATGGTCAGCAGTCCATGGCTCTTCAGAGTAGGGGAGGAAGGCAAACTCTTTATTGAGCTGACATCCTCCATAGTCTTCTCCACAGCTGAAGGTGCTTCAGTTTTCAGGCTTTAATAACTGCTTTAATAGAGGAGGAGGGGTGATCTGTCTTATAAGGAGGAT
>NW_017728964.1:14230038-14230539 GCF_001723915.1 Gavialis gangeticus
TAACTGCTTTAATAGAGGAGGAGGGGTGATCTGTCTTATAAGGAGGATCCAAAACATTTGGAACAGAGTAAATCAAATTTCTCCTTGCATTTAATCTGGAAACCAGTAAGTGGCTAGTGTGTATTGTGAAATGGGCATCCTGTATTGGCATTGAGGAAAAATACTTGATAAGTAGGCTCCTTAAGTTTCTGGCTTGATTTCAAGTTTAGGGCCATCTGAAGTGTACAGCAGTAGTCAAGTACTGTGGCTTTAAAAGCAGGGATCCACTTAATCAGGTCCAGCTCTAAATAACTGTCATAATATCTTGGCCACTTGAAGGTTGTGAAGCTCTGTTACCCAGCATGCGTGGGGAATGGGGCGTGCTGGTAATCTAAAAATGCCGTTTACCCGAGACGGGGCTTTTAGGCTGGACATGGGAGGGCTGGCAGCGGCAGCCATGCGCGGAACAGCATCAGCACAGGGTGGCAGTGGTGGCCACCATGTGCAAGCTTCCTGACCCTG
>NW_017728964.1:14235539-14236862 GCF_001723915.1 Gavialis gangeticus
TTAGTAGAGTATACCAGTTACTAAAATGCTGGTTAACACAGCTTTTACTGTACATGATTGCCTAACAGGAGCTGAAATCCAGCAGTGCAACTAGATTCTAAATAGTATAAATGGCAGTCATGCACTCTTCATTACAGCTAGATATACAGCTTTCTTCATAATTTTCACTTGTTTTCCTTAGTTTCCCAGGATCACTCCAGTCTTATTTAGAATGAGCTTCATCCAGCTGCTAACTTCCTAACGAAGTGCTGTATTTTCTTGCATTCATCGTGCATACCTTGATTTTTGACGGCAGAACTTAGATCCCTCCCCCCTCCAAAAAAAAAAAAAAAAAAGCCACAGTCAGCTGTGTGACAGTAAGTCCTCCTGGATACATGGCACACTATACCTCCTGGGTATACTGACTGCTAGCAGACATTAAAAACAAAACAAAACAGCGCTTTGCTTCAAACTTTGCATGCCGAGAAGAGGCTCTGTATTAGTTGGACCTGGCTCTATAGTGTGTGTATAGATTGGGTACTGCTGTTTCCAGGAAAACCCAGTCTGCAAAAGTAGCCACTCTGTCCCACAAGTTAGGGCCCCCAACTTTTGCAAGAGCAGTAGCAAGACTGTTACTTCTTTACTATAAACAATTCTTTATACAAGTTCCTGTGACTAAAGTGTTTCTGCTAGGGATATGAAAGGTTAACTATTTAAACAAGCATATTTATACTGATAATGCATTACTGGCTAACATTTAGCATGGGTCGCAGTCCAGCAGGGAAAGAAAACGGCAGTTCAGGAATAGGAAGGCAGCAGGGCAGGCAGGAGGGGGTGAGGATTAGGTGTGGGGTGTGGGGAGGCAGAGAGGTAATGGAAGGTATACATACACATGCAGGCCAGGTCCACAATGTGGATAAAATTTTAAAAGCTGCTGAAGGATATCAAAAGCCATTTGTGGTTAGGCAGTGAACCAGTATAAAAAAAATTTAGGTTAGTTACAACCCTTACAATAACACCCCTTAGTTGTTGTTCCCTACTTACAGTGGTTAAGTCAGCAGAACTTAGAAGCACACCTATGGTCTATAAGGTTAAAGAGAAAAACAAAAGGGAGGGGGTGCTGATGACTGCTCAAGTAAGCAGTTGCTTACTGCCCCTTCGCAGATACCAGAAAACCAGATAACAGGCTACTTAAAGTCTAAACCCATCCCCAACTCCCCTTGCCTCATCTCTCCCTCTCAGGATCCTGGCCCCTTGCCTGCTGCTGCACACAGCTTCACAGCTTGCCCCTGCTGCTGCGTGTACCACCATGATGCGCTGGGCAGCCAGCTGTGGCCCCCTCCC
>NW_017728964.1:14241862-14247204 GCF_001723915.1 Gavialis gangeticus
CCCCACCATGATGCGCTGGGCAGCCAGCTGTGGCCCCCTCCCCCATGGCAGGGCAGAGTGGCACTGGCCCCAGGGCTCTGCATCCCCACTGTCAGGACTAGGTATGTGTGAGGGGCTAGCTGGCCATGACCTAGCCCAGGGGTTTTGAATGGGCAAAAGATGATTGGAGGACTTGGGATTCCCTTTCCTCACCAATCAGGCCCCAGAGACTCGCTCTTCATGTCCCGTGATTGGTTCCTTGGGTCACCTGGGGGGGGATAAAAGGGGCAACGTGGCTGACTCAGGAGAGACCACAATGAAGGAGATTCAAAGAGCTGGCAAGAGCTGAGCCAGCGGGGCAGGAGCAGTTGCCCCAGAAGAGCCTGAAGGAGTGGGACCTGCAGGCAGCACTAGGGTCCTCAGCAGTGTGGCATGCAGCCGGCAGGAGAGGCTCCCCACTGGGCTCCAGGATTGCCTATGGGAGGCTGTGGCCAGCAGGAGAGGCTCCCCTGCTCCAGCAAGGATCTGAGCAGCGACCTGAGAGGGTCCCGGCTCTGCTTCCAACTCCTCCAATCAGAGGCCAGGCAGCTTGAGTGAGGCCGGGGCTCCGGGAAGGGCAAGACCCCTGGCAGTTCAGAGCAGTACCAGCACTGGTGGCTGTGTGGTAGAGTTTCTGCCTACCACGTAGGAGAATTGAGTTCAAGTCTCAGCTTTGGTGACTTGGGGTGAATGAGCTAACAGGGAGAAATTCCTCTTGCAGTGGAAAGGGGCCATTGTGTTGTCCCCCTTTCTCCCCCTCCAGGTACCTAGGCCCTATATTCCTTGTAATTTGACATTTTGTATTTTGTGCCTTTTGTATTTCCAGTAATACCAACCAGTATTGTTTGTTCTGCTGTTTGTGTTTTACGTTTTGGTGTTAGCCCTGGTCTTTTGTCAACTGGATGAATACATCTATGATTGTAAGTGTCTAACCTTTGTTGAATCCTGCCCATCAGGGCATTGTAGTGTCCCCTATACCCCCTGGTTTATACTGGTTATGTTCCCAGTATTGTTCCCTCATTAAAAATTATATGGTTAAGTCCCCATTAGTGGTTTAGCTCTGCTCTATAGGGGGAGGAGAGTCCCTACAGCTCCCACAGTGCTTGTGCACCTGCTTTGATCCCTTCAGTTGGAGAGGGGGTACCTCTTGGAGTACCGCCCAGGTTACATATGTTATCAGCAGGGATCCTGGGTTTCCATTTCCCACAGAAAACCATGGATTTCCCATTTTTATCAGAGAAAACACTGATTTCCCCTTTTAGAAGAGAAACCCACAGATTTCCCCCTTTTGCAAAGAGCTCTGCAGGCTGGCAGAGTTCCAGCTTACAAGAGCTGTTTGCAGAAGGGGCAGGGAAACCCTTAACCCTGCCAGGAGAGGAAGTGATGGGTGAAGGGCAGTGAAGTATGGATGTTCACCAATATTTGTCACTATTCTTTGCCTGCTCCATAGTGGTATGCAGGCTGGTTGTCAGTAACTGATCTATCACAGATTGCTTTGAGGATAAGACAGGAGTTAAGCAAGGCTGTGCCATCACTCCAGCACTGCTCTTAATATTCCTTGCCACAATGCTACATCAGATGGATAATCTCGGCCAACTCCAAGGCAAAACCAAGCCCATCCCGATCTCAGTCACGAAGCTTCAGTATGCTGACAATGTTGTGGTCTGTGCTCACTTGGAAGCAGACCTTCAGGCAATCATCAACACCTTTACCAAGGTATACAAGAAAATGGGACTGAAGCTTAACATTCAGAAGGCAATAAAGTCCTCCATCAACAAGCTCTTAATAAGCAATCCCCAGCTCTGGTCATTCAGATTTATGATGAGACTTTGGAGAACATTATTTCCTGTACCTTGGAAGTCATCTCTCACAGAAGGCTGAAACCATCAAAGAAATCCAATGTCGCCTCAAATGTGCAAGTGCAGTCTTTGGACACCTGAGGAAACAAGTGGTCACAGGTCGCAACATCAGATTCCAAACAAGGCCATGGTTTAGCAAGCAGCTGTGATCCCCACCTTACTGTATGGAGTTGAGATGTGGAAAATGTACAGGAGACGCCTCAAGTTGCTGGAGAAGTAGTATCAATGTTGCCTGTGTAAGATCCTTCAAATCCAGTGGGAAGATAGACTTGCCAACCCTAGTGTGCAAACAGATGCCACAAGCATTGAGGCGGTGATCATCCAACATCAACTTTGCAGCTCCTGAAGCAAATTTTATTCTCCCAGCTCAGCCAAGGCATATGCTCAAGAGGAAGGCAAAGGCAATGGCTCAAGGACATTCATTCTCAAGGCCAGCTTGAAAAAAAAAACCATGTCAACATCAGCTCATGGGAGACTATTGTCCAGGGCTGCCCCAAATGGAAAAAGAGTCTGCAAGGATCTCAGTATTTTGAAACCTTATGATGATAACAGGAGACAGAAAAGCAGGAGCAGTAGAAACAGCATGCCATGGACCAAATCAAGAATCTGGAGCCACCCATCCCACACAAACACATGCCTGAGTTGGAATACAGTCTCCTGATCCCAGATCGGGATCATCAGCCATCTTCAGGCCCCTAGATAAAACAATCATCCTCAACTGTGAGGGACTGCCGGAGAAGAAAGTTCTTCCTCTTTACCTGTAGGAACTTTTGCTACCAATACTGGCATAGTTTGTACAGACCTTAGCATAGTGAAGCATATGCTCTTGGATGTGCTGTAAAACACTTATAAGCAGTGCACAGACCAGTGATTCTCAATCCTTGTAGACTCAAAGCACCCCTCCAGAACTTTTCAGAATTTAGTGGCACCATGCTTCAAGACTAATCTATTTTGTACATTGCTTGCCTTCTCGCACTGTTTGGTGTCCTTAAAAGATTCTTATGGGATGGCAGGGTGGGCAGCAGCAGTCAGGGCAAGCATGGCTGGGGGTGGTACACAAGAGCTTGGTGCTGTCAGGGGCTGCTTGGTGGAGTAGATTAGGCAGTTGGGTGGTGGGTCATTAGCCTCCCTGCAGGAGGCCAAAGGGAGTGACAAGCTCAGAGGCTGGTCTTAATTGAGCATGATGGTGGCAGGACATAGCTGTGCCTCACTCTTTCCACTGTCGGTCAGTTCCCAAGCCTTGCCAATGCAGCTGTCCTTCCAGGGACTTTGAATGCCAGTTACCAGAGCCACCCTTCCCTGTACCGCTTCTACCAGTTTTGGGAGCATAGGAGAATGAACTGAGGGGCGGAATGAGCTGAGTTGAAAAGACATGGCATCTCATCTTCCCACCTGCCCACAGCAATGTGCTGCTCTGAGTATGGGTCAGTTGGCATGGGGGCTGTGCTTTTCATATCTGTTAGTCCCCCTGTTCCTCTCAGGCTCCTGGAGCTGGGGGTGGGGGGGGCATGGGGAACGGTGCCAGGATGTCAGGGCAGGGACAGGGTGCCCAGCATGTGAAGGAGTGAGCCCTTACCTCCCCTCACAGGGGCTGGCCACTGTAGCACTCTTTAGAGTACCTAGTGAGAACCTGGTTGAGAATCACTGGCATAGACGATGAATAATGGGTCTGACATGGCTCTTTGCTTGGGGGAACATGGACTTGCATTCAAGACTGACACCATATAACGACGGCGACTTCACGGCCTTCCAGATCTACAGCATTTTTGTCTTAAACCACTGGGATTTGATAGTTGCTAGTATCTTTCAACTATGTAACTCTAACACTGAACTCCAGATACTTTAATTTTAAGGGAACAATGGATTGAAATTGTCTTGTTAGTATTTTGTACCCTGGAAAATGCAAGTGGGTAATAGCAGAAGCGTTAACTTTTTATTTAAAAATAAAATAACAGACATGAGAAGGACAGCTAGGGAAACTGCTTTGGACCTTCTTGGGTTCCACTGTCATCTAAATTCTTTCCTGTTTTTAGGAACTGACATTGCTGCTGGAGAGGAGGTTGCCATCAAACTGGAATGTGTAAAAACAAAGCATCCTCAGCTCCACATAGAGAGTAAAATCTACAAGATGATGCAGGGAGGAGGTAAGCACTTATGTCTAATAAGGGAGTATTTTGTGGCTTTAATTATGGGTACAAGAAGTACTAATGTTCAAGTTTCCTTTTAGAGAAAGGGGACCAGCGCTTCAGATTTTGATTTGGCATAGGGGATTTGCACCCTTCTGATACCACTGGGTAAACCAGACAGCACCATGTTCAGAAAAATACGTAAAATAGAACAATATATTTCTCTCTGTCTTGTATTACAGTTTAAAGCAGGTGGATGTTGGATTTCAGTGTTTCATGCCATTTGGTCAAGTGTTCTGAATACTTATAAAACTAGGATTTTCAAGTTGAAAGGCAGCTTCCACACAGTACAGAACATGTATGCAAATAGGAAAAAATCTGTGAGGATGTCATCTGCTGGGATTTGGACATCAGGTTTTTAAAACTGAATTTGGAAAATTCCCTTACTGTAATAACACTGATATTGAAGGGCATTGGTAGCAAAGTAGCACGTGAGTCGGTCAATTTACTAGCTGCTGCCTGATCTCCTATAATGGTAAAAATATGCTGTTCTTTTGTGTCTTGTGGCACTCTGTTTATGTACCAGCAAGTCTCAATACTTTTATTGGACATAAATTTGTAGTTAATTTAGCTTTGTTAGCTGAATTGTCCCTAGAATTGCTTCCAAGGAAGGTAATGCTTTGCATATGACTACTGTTTATATAACCTATATGTTTATGTGAGAAGCAGCATGTGATCATGTAACTAAAAATCACATGGTAATGCAGTCTTGGAAATAAGTAGTTTATTCATTCATCCTGAATTTTTGGCTTTCCTTAAGTGCTTATCTTTAAACAATGTTGATGATCTTAATATACTTGTAATGGAATAAAATGCTTGCATAAGTGCTGCCACAGGCTTTGATCACTTCTTTTTATAAAACACTGTTTTGAGATCTTCTGGAAGGGAATATATAAGGACAGAATACTGAAGGTAGTGTCCCAGAAAAGGACTTGTTTTCACAAGGAAGGTCAGGAGAAGTAATCTAAATTAATGTAAAGTGTTAATCCAAAGCAAGCGATTTAAGCTCCATCACATCAAAGGAAGGCAATCCCAATGAGGATCAAAGGGAGCAGAAGGGCGCATAAGCCCCCATGGCTCACCAAAAGCATCCGGGAATGTCTCCTTGCTAAAAAGGAGGCTTACACCCAATGGAAAGAAGGGGTCATCACCAAGGAGGGCTATTCTGCAGTTGCTCGGGGATGTAGGGGGGTAGTTAGGAAGGCCAAGGCAGAGATGGAACTGGGACTAGCTTCCCAGATTAAGGACAATAAGAAGTCTTTTTTTAAATACATAGGGG
>NW_017728964.1:14248052-14248373 GCF_001723915.1 Gavialis gangeticus
TGATGAACACCTTGCTGGGGTCGTTTGACCCCAGTACTCTTTCCTGCCATGGCAGGGTCGGACTAGATGATCTTCTCAGGTCCCTTCCGACCCTAGAAACTATGAAACTATGAAACTTGCAAAGTGAATTAAGCTAAATCAGAATCAAGTCACTAAAAATCTAAGTGAGTTTTCTCAAAAGTGTTTGATACAATTTGCCTAGTCTGCTTTAATGTGGATTTATTTCCTTAAGTGTCTCATAGTTTCATAGTTAGTAGGGTCAGAAGGGACCTGAGCAGAGCATCAAATCCAACCCCCTGCCATGGCAGGAAAGAGTACTGG
>NW_017728964.1:14253373-14254366 GCF_001723915.1 Gavialis gangeticus
TCACCTTGCACTTGTCGGTGTTGAATCCCATCCTATTCTCGTCTGCCCACCCCTGTAACCTGTCTGTGTCTGATTGTAGCCTATTCCTTCCTTCTAACGTGCCCACATCCCCCCACATCTTAGTGTCGTCAGCAGATTTGAACAGGGTGCTTTTTACCCCCTCGTCCAAGTCACCAATGAAGATGTTTAACAGCGACTTGTGGATAAGCCCAGATTTAAATTTTCAGGGTCAATGGACAGCATAACATCTTTCAAAAGAGACTTCAGAAAGTGAAAAAAGATTGTAGAGTGGCAAGGAATATAGTGGAGCGGAAGCAGGAGGGAATACATGAAAAGAGGGCAAGAAATGCATTTGAAATACCCAGCCAGAGGGAAGCATTTTTAAAGTTGTATGATCATGGATGTGGAAGTTGGGGGGGTGGGGCTTAGTAAGCTAGAAGTCATGCAGTAGAACTTTTTAGCAGACCTTCTGCAGAATCTCAGTTTTATGTTCTCCAGGCAGCTTGTATATGATGTAAAAAGATGCAACTCGCTAGAAATGAGAATTGGTTTCGGTGTAAATTGTTTCCAGTTTTTAAGACGATTTGTTTCCTACATCTGTTTTAAATCTGGAAGGTCTGCATACACAACCTATAAAATATTTTTCTTTCTTCCAGTTGGTATTCCAACAATTAAATGGTGTGGAGCTGAAGGAGATTATAATGTGATGGTGATGGAGTTGTTAGGACCAAGTCTTGAAGATCTCTTCAATTTTTGTTCACGAAAATTCAGTCTCAAGACAGTCCTGTTACTTGCTGACCAAATGGTAAGAAACAGTTTTGAAGCTTTGGATGGTGTCTGTTTGGCATACAAAAGGTGTTCATCAGTGCTACTACGTAGTAATTTGTTTATACAAGTACTGAATGACTGTGCAATTATGACTGCACAGTCACCATCTGGTGTAGACGCAGCCACTGTGAAGTAATTCTGGGTGCACAATCCAAGGCGGCTGGG
>NW_017728964.1:14259366-14262039 GCF_001723915.1 Gavialis gangeticus
CAGTGAGAGAGTACGCTTACCCGTGTTATTTCCAGTAATTCAGTGGCAAATGGTATTTGCTGTCTCTTAGAGAGAAGACTCAAATTTAGGTTTTATGATTTCTTTCTAAATATGATGCCTAAAATCAAGTAATTTGTCTTATGTGTACATTTTCACTGTGGGATGTCTTATTCCTTGGGCCTTCCATCAAGCACTTTTTGCCTTTGGAGCGAGACTGTGTGTTACAAGTACAGCAGATTCCCACAAACCCCGTGGTGTGGGGACAAAGGACAGATACTCTGTTCCTCTCAACTGCTTGTCTGAGATGGGGCTTGTTTGCAAATCAAAGTCACTTAAGGCCTAAGAATTCCCAGCAATTGCCAAAACAATTTCTCCACTTGTGCTACAGCTTTCTTCTCCTTACTATCCAGCTTTGTCACTGCATCAAGATTAAAAAACACCTAGACTTTTTTGAATCTCCAGAGTAATAGCTGTGACTTGATACCTTTCTCTCCCTCTGTTTACAACAGTGCCACAAGGCGCCACTGTTTTGGGTTTGTTCCATTTTCAGTCATTACCTGACTCTTGTTCTGTGAAGTCAGAGTTCATGCAATGAAGTTGTCAAGACTCTTGCTAGTATATCTTTTTTGAGATTCCTGATGTTCTCTGACTTTAAACATATCTTTCCTGTTTAACCATATCCCAGCTTACAGCGTCATTCTTGTCTAGGAAGGGGCAGCATCCTGAACTCATGTTCAGCATGTCAGTCCTTCATACATGGTTTCATCTCTCAGTATCTGCTCATCCTAAGACTTGTGGAGGGATGCCTTAAATTTGACCACAAACCCAAGGTCAAGATCCCCTGAACAGTATCATATGCCTCGTGCCAGTCCTCATTTGTGTCAGTTTTAATGTTGGCTTCAGATTGTGCTTGCATTCCAGAGAGAGGTTGCTGGCTGAGAGCAAGTTGTCTATCTCTTTGTCCGTAGCCCACCAACATAAGGCCAGTTTCCCTTGTCCCGGTGACTCCATGGACACACCTTGCAATTTGTGAGGGTGACCTGAGGCCTTCAAAAGGTACAGCACTAGGAGTTTATTACAGAACCTCTGAGGGACTGAAGGTAGTGTTACAGGTTACCTTTAAACTGTCACAGGCACTTGCAGTGGGAGCATACATATGTTAAAGAGTGTCCTAAGTACTCTGTAAACGTAAAGCAGCTTCCCCCACCCACTGCGCTTGGCCAGGTTGGTGGCACCTGCACAGCAGCGCAGGATGGTGTGTGGCAGCACTCCGTCCCCGCCTGCCCACACTTACCGCTTAGGGCATTCTCGAGTACCCCCAGGGATATGCGTACACCCAGTTAACACCCCCTGTGTGAAGTTATGCCACTTCAGGTTAGGGTTATCTTTGATTTGTTTTACCTAGGTCATTCCAGGGTATTGTTAGTTTGCTCTGGGGAAATAAAACACTTTTTTTCCATTCCTCCAGCATCCCAGGATGCACCATTCGTCAGCCCTTACCACTCTTTCTCCATGGGCCAACTTTCAACCCTCCTAAACCCTATTGCCCAGGGGTATGGTGCTGGCCCCAAGCCAACACCTCCTTCCACCTCCTGGGAGTGAAGCTGCAGCACACCCTGACCACTCTGAGCACCTAGGTTCAGGTCAGCAGTTTGCTGTTTGCTCATCTGGCCACTCAGCTGGCTGGCTGTTAGTACAAGGGAGCCAGTTAAAGCCAATTAGCTACTAATGAGTATGGGCAATTGGCAGTTAGTGTTGGGCAGCCATCTACCTCTCCACTGCTGCCAGCCGCTGCACCGTAGCTCAGATTCCTCACTGTCATGGCATTCACTTGAATAGAACCCCTATTCCAGTGGTTTTCAACCTCTTTTGGTTGATGTACCCCTGGCGGTTGGTCGAGGAGCAGGGTGGTGGGAGGGGGTTCCCCTGGAGGCCAAAAGACAGGCTGGGGGGGAGGGAGGGGTCCCCATGTGCAGCAGTGAAACTAAGTGCCTCTGCTCTTCCCCACCGCTGCCGCATACCCCCTGGGGCCTTCTGAAGTACCCCCAGGGGTACATATACCCCTGGTTGATGACCACTGTCCTATTCACTTGAATTTGCTCTGTCAGCACCCCCTTTACCCAACCCATTCGGCAAGCCCACTGGGTCTCAGCTCTACCCTAATGTGGTATGCATGCAGTGAGCCTGCTGGGTCTTAGCTCTGCCCTGCTGTAAGTGCTCACCCAACTGCCCCTGCCCCCACCCAATACCAGTTCAGGGAAATATGTGCAATATTTTGTTTGTTTGTTTCACTCCTTTCTCTTTTCCTCATTTCAGACGTATCCACCCCTCCATCCCCCGACTTTCCCTCCCACCCAGGACTCCTGGTGGGTGCTGTGAGGGAAGCCGCATGATTTCTCCCCCTCCAAGCTTCATGCCACCTTTCTCCCTCCTCTCCCACTCCAGAGAAGAGAGAGTTCTGGAACCTGTCCACATCCCTGCTCACCAGGCCCTCTGGCAGCAAGTCATGGTTGTGCAGGTCTGAGATAACATTAAGGTAGGGGTAGGCAACGTTTTTTGGCCAGAGTGCCAAAAAAACACCACAATGCCTACCTCGGAAGGTGCTTGAGTGCTGGCATGGCAGAAAAACAAAATGAGGGCAAGGGGTACATGGCAGAATGCCCTGCTTGTGCC
>NW_017728964.1:14267039-14291485 GCF_001723915.1 Gavialis gangeticus
CCTTGCCCCCCATCCAAAGCCCCTGCCCCCCAGCCCTAGTGCGCTACTGCCCGTTGCCCCCCACCCAAAGCCCAGCATCAGCTCCGTGCTGGTGGTGACTGCGTGTGCACCTCGGGGTGGACAGCGGGGCCGCGCAGTTTGCCCTGAGGTGTCTGTGCAGTCATCACCAGCACGGAGCCAGTGTCGGAGCTTTGTAGCCCAGCGCAGCTGTTTGCAGCCTGCCCGCTGCTTGCTGCAGCTGCCCAGAGCCCAGGCTGGCTACAAACAGCTGTGCTGGACTCATGACCTCCCTGCCAGGAGCAGGGGAGAGACCAGGGCTGCACTGCCTCAGGCCCCTCCCCCACCACCTGCTCCAAGGCGCGCCTGCATGAGCTGATGCCGGAGCCTGGCACAGCTGTTTGGAGCCTCCCGGCTCTGGGGATCTGCTACCAGCTGGGATCCTGGGCTGCTCCCAGCAGGCAGCTGGGACTCTACAAGCCCTGCTGGGAGCAACCTGGGCTCCATCACTGGCAGCAGCTACCTGGAGCCAGGGCTGGCTGTGGCGTGCCAAGCAAAATGGCCTCTCATGCCACACTCGGCACACATACCAGGGGTTGCCAGCCCCTGCATTAAGCCTTGACCTGTAGTTGCTCTGAAACTCTTCTGCCTCTTTGACAGCATACCATACTATAGATTTGAAATGCTTTAAAGGTAACCTCTAACAGCACCCTCACAATTGAATGTTCTGGCCTTGCATGGTAACTGCAGAAGGAATGCTGAGATGGGAAGTCCTGCTCTTCTGTGATTAAGAAAAGGATTTTATCCCCCCTTTCCTCTTATAGAACTAGCTTTCACACCTTTCTCCGAAGCTGGAAGCCTTTGGGAGAAGCTTATTGAGCAGCCTTGTGCTCAGTGTAAAATGTTCCCTTCTCAGTCTTGGCTCTCATGCTCCTTTCTTAACATAAGAAGTGCATCTGAGGTCAACACCAGTGGTCCATCTAGCCCGATATCCCATCTCCGACAGTGGCAAGGGTGGATGCTTTAGAGGGAAAGCATTGAATTGGACACAGGAGTGCTCTCTGTCCACTATTCATTACTTTTCTTAGGATCTTCCGTCATTGTTTTAGAGATGCCAGGGGAAACCACTCCAGCTAATCTGTTCAACAGCTATTAATAGATGCATCGTCCATGTGCCAACAGATTGCAGAATTGCCATGGGACTGGGCCCAGCAGTGTCTTCTGGTTCCCCGGAGGAGATTGAGTTTTCAGCAGTATCATGCTCAGCACCCTCCTAGAATGCTTTCACCTCTTTGTCACAACCACCTGTTACATTTTCTTTCCTCAGAGAGATGGGAGCACTCTGTTTCCTCTCCCCTGACTAAAGCAAAAGTGGCCTCTTCCTGAGGCACTGTCTTGGTGCCTTCTCTTGCATAACCATCTTAGAACTGGGAATTCTCAGAATTTGTTCAAGTCAGAAACCAAAGCCTCTGGGGTAGATACCACACTTGGTAGTTTGGTTCTGCAAGTGCAGTTTGCTTACAGGGCTCCTGAATCCCATCTCTCGTTGTCTGGCCACTGCTTTAATGTTGCCCACCATGAGACTATGTAATGATGTGGACAATCAGTTGAAAGGGATAGCAAAGCTACTTACAGAAACTTGGATTCTTTGAGATGTCTGGACATGTATGTGTACAATACACCTCCTTCCTTTCCCTCTTCCTCTGAATGAAATGCAGTTTGGGACACTGTGGTTCAGAGGAAACTGAAGAGCAGAAAGTGTGTGCTGCTCTTCATGCCCTGGTGCTAGGCAGGAGGAGAGATGGAGCTAGAGTGTGCCTATGAGTACCACTACAATTGAAGTCTCTGATTAAAAATAATAATAATAATTCAGGGTTTGATATACCCCACCGTGAGACTGTGAATACAAATGCATCTCAAAAAACTCTAGTTAATGATACACAAAGCCTTTTTTATGCAATGCAGCTTTTATACTTGTAGGGTGGGGTTTTTTTTAAAGTACAGGCCTTTAAAACTAAAGATAAAACAGGTAAGGACATCTTTGTTTATGACAGTGTCTCCAGTAAGAAAAGTGCATGTTCAGCGCCTCTTGAATTATTTTTTTTCTCTGAATCTAGATAAGTCGTATTGAATACATTCACTCTAAGAACTTTATCCACCGAGATGTGAAACCTGATAATTTCCTGATGGGGCTGGGAAAGAAGGGCAACCTTGTCTACATCATAGACTTTGGGTTAGCCAAGAAATATAGAGATGCTCGAACTCACCAGCACATCCCATATCGTGAAAACAAAAACTTAACAGGAACTGCCCGTTATGCATCCATCAATACTCATCTTGGAATTGGTGAGCTGGAAAAGATAGCCCTCTCTCTAGCCAAATGTATGTCATTTTGAAGGTGCAGCTAACAACATATACAGTCTAGATAAATATGAAATCCTTTTAGCTAACAGATCTTCATTTGTAGAGATTTAGAAAGAAAATGCATGTTGTTGTTAATATGGTACTAGGTATTTGATTTATTTAAGATCATTTCTTGGTGGAGATGGGTTCAGTGAACTAATAGTTTCAAGTGGGCGTGCACCGATAAAGACTTCCTTAGCCAATGCAGATTATTAACCAACTTTATCAGCTGATGCCAGTCCAATAACTGATATTTAGTAATAATGCAAGGCATTTTAAAGTATTGACATTAAACCTTTTTTTTTTCATGTGCTCCAGCAGCCTCCTGGCGCTTAAAAATGGTGACAGGATCGCTTGAACTAAAGCTCATCAAATGAGCTTTAGTTCAAGCACTGCTGCTGCCATGTTTCAGCATGGGGATGCTTTTGAGCAGAGCTGAGCAGGACAAGGGCGGATGTAGGCTGCTTGCTGTGGGCTTGGGGATCCTCTGCCCTGCTGCCTTTGCCCTGAGAGTCCCACACCAGCTGTGTGTCCCCTGCCTGCCCAGTAGCAGGAGGCACAACTTGCAATCCCCTCCGCTGCCAGGCCAGCCACTCCCTGCCCCAGGGCCCCTGCCCTATTCCCTTCCTCACTGTGGGAGCCTCAATCTGCAGCTGTGTGCCCTCCCCCCAGTGCCCCTTCCCTTCCTGCAGGGAGCTACTCTCCAGACTGCCTGGCTGTATTCCTGGCCACACACATGCATGTGGCTGTGCATGTGGATTGGACCTCCTGTGTCCCACTACCCCCAGCCCCTTGCATGCTAGAATGCTGCCCACCTGCAAGGGGAAACCTGCCTTTTCCCAAGGGAACCCAGGCATCTGGGGGCCCCAGCCCCACGGGGGAGAGGGAATCCACGTATCAGGGACCTGGCCAGAAGGCATAATCATCGGTAAGCATTATCGGCTACAACAGCCAAACAAAGCCGATAGCTGATGTCATTTCCCCTTTTTAATGGTGCCGATCTGATAGTCTACTGATATGTCGGTACACCTCTAGTTCCAAGGAATTGAGTGGTGAATAACTATGAGAGTTTATAAGATTTTTTTTCTAGTATCTGACGGAGAAATTTAACACAAATTTACTCATCTTAAACTATAGCGAGTGTGTGAGAGTTTTCGGTGATGTTTGTTACATAAGCACTTTTGATCTTTCATCAAAAAATAAAACTAACAAGTCCATTCTCTTATACTGTTGCAGAGCAATCTCGCAGAGATGATTTGGAGTCTTTGGGCTACGTACTGATGTATTTTAACCTGGGCTCCCTTCCCTGGCAGGGGCTAAAGGCAGCAACAAAAAGACAGAAGTACGAACGTATCAGCGAAAAGAAAATGTCTACACCCATTGAGGTTTTATGTAAAGGATACCCTTGTAAGTTGTTTTTTTAGAATCATTATAAACTTTAAACTTTTTACACTTTCTCGGCATTGAATTGGTAGTGTCTATTGCTTCATGCTGCATGTTTAAACTAAATTAACTCAGCTGTTATTCTGTCATTTTTTGGGTGAAAAGACATGTCGGACTTCACGATGTGTTCAATACCCATGCTCACAGATATTGCACTTGCTTTATGCGGGCTGTCTGTGTCCCTGGTTCATTGCTCCTTCATCTGACCACAAGATGAACATGAGCCACCAATGTGATGCTGCAGCTGGCAAAGCAAGTAAAGCTCTGGCTTGCATCCACTGTTGCATCTCAAGCAAGACCCAAGAAGTTCTCCTGCTTTACTCGACCTTGGTGAGGCTGCAGCTGGAGTACCGCATCCAATTCTGAGCTCCACACTTTAGAAGAGATGTGGAGAAGCTTGAGAGAGTCATGTGCATAATTAGGGGTCAAGGGAACAGGCCTTATGAGGAGAGAAGCAAAGGCTCAAGGGTGACTTGGTGGCAGCTTATAAGTATATAAGGGATGTGCATCAGGAACTGGAAGAATGTCTGTTCAGTAGGGGAAGATGAGGTCTAACGGTCACAAACTGCTGGAAGACAGTTTTAGACTGGACATAAGGAAAAATATCTTTACTGTCCAAGCCTCTAGAGTCTGGAATAGACTCCCCCCAGAAGTGGTGCAAGCACCTACTCTGGATACCTTTAAGAAATGCTTCGATGCTTGGTGATCTGGCCCCAGCTGACTTCCTGCGTTTTAGGCAGGGGGCTGGACCCAATGATCCCGCGAGCTCCCTTCCAGCCCTAATGTCTATGAAATCTGTAATATAAAACTTCTTGATTTTTTTGCAATTATTGAGACTTTCTGGTGATCAGTATTTGATAACTAGCTTAGTAAGTTCCCTGGGTGCATACTGTACATTATACTTATAAACAAAAACAACTGTCTGAAGGAACTGTGCATTTTCTTCAGGCATTGTTATCATTTTTGAATGGTCAGGATTGCATAGGTGAATGCATGAGGGCGTTTCAGAAACTAACAGCAAAATGGTTGTCTGCACTGTATGTCTGAGAAAGTGGGAAAAATCCAGTAAATGATAAATTTACACAAAACGGTTTTATTTCAAAATTGCCATTCTTTCTGAAACACTCTTGTACTACTAGTAACTCTTTTATCTGTGAGTGTAAAAAGTGGTATAGCAGAGCAGAGTTGTGTTCCATCTGATATTGTATCCTGTGCCTGACAATAGCAAGTGCCAGAAGAAAATGCCATAGCCTTGCATGAAATTAATGTGGTCCCCCATATGTAGTCTGCCCCCCACTTTAGGTACCCTCTTAATTCTTAGAAATTGGAAATAAATTTAAGCCCTGAAAAATAAGGTTTAATCTCTTTCAAAGATTGTTTGCAATTTTGTTGAAAATGGGTATCTTTGTTTTCCCTAGCTAGATTCAAAGACTGGGCTTTTATAGTTCTTAACAGTACCAGTTTTGTCCTCTAGTGGCACTGCAGTGGAAACGTGCGAGGCAAATTTTAGGTGGGTTTATCTTTTATTGGACTGCTGGGGTTGGGATAGACTTTGAAAAGCTTTTGAATATAATGGATTCTTCTTCAGGTCTTGTTGTTCAGGGCCCTGAAAGAATGCATTGCATTTGAAAGCTTGTCAGTTTCCCAAACCATGCAGTTAGTTCAATAAGAAATATTGCCCACAGAAATCCTGGCCTCCTGCATACCTTTGTTCTTGAATTTTGAGTTGTCAAAGAGTACTTTCTCCTGTCTAATTTGAATTTGCTACTTTTCAGTTTCACTGGCCATTTTCTTATTCTGTGTTCTGAAACAGACTAGAAGTTCCTGACCCACATCATTTATATATATTTCGTTAAAATGTCCCTTACTTGGCTTTTAAAATGTAAAATGGTTAGTGCAGTATTGTGATCGCAAATATGCAATGAAAAATTTGAAAACCAAATTTTCCAGTACAACGCTTCTGATACCTGCTGTATATGATGGTTGTTGTATCGATATTTGTGTGTGCATGGCAACTGAGCATTTATTAGACATTCAGAGTACTGGACTTCTATCAGAATACTACATCATTGCAATGTGGCTTCTTCAGTAATTCAGATGGCGCCGCCCCCGCTGAAATTGCTATTTTTCAATTTTTGCGGAAAACTTTGATTTCAAGCAGGCTGTGTGAAAACACTGAGCACAATAAGAAATTTGGGAATCTGCTCTAAGACAGCCAAATACATTGCAGTGGTGGTGGTGTAAAATAGTATCCTGCAGGGACCTTGCGCACAGATGGTGGCAGACTTCTGTACCTCCTGCACTGTAACTCTGGATGTGTCCCGGGAAACCAACATCGATCAGCAGTTGGAGTCCAAGGCACACATGAAAAAGAAGGCTGCTGCAGAGGCTGAAGGTTAGAACCAGAGGCAAGCAACCATGCTCTCCCTATTTTAGAAGGACCGTGGAAAGCAGTTTGGCAAGGCAAGGGGCAATATTTTCCCTTGTGGAGGCCTTCACCGTGGCTAGCATCCTGCTGGAGAAACTTGATCACCCCAAGTTCAGGAACTACCTGAACCAAAACGTGGCAAATGCTGGCAGTTTTCTGTGTGCGAACAAGCTCTGCCAAGATTCTGCAGCAGTTGCTTCTCATGTACAGTCTATGAATGCTGCCTTAGCAGAGTATCATTCCTTTCCCATTGTGGCTGATGAAGCCACCAGCCCTCATCCTAAGTATGTGCTGCGCACTTTATTTGTACTGGGGAGCTGAACTGACCAGGATCTGCCTATGTTTCAGACTCAGCCAGTCCACCTCACCTCTGTCAATTTTTCCACCATATCCCAAGCCATCGTAAAGGTAACTGTCAGCTATGGCATAGACTTTAACAAGATCGCTGCGTTCCTGTCTGACAGTGCCATACTCCAAAGAATGCTGCCCAACACTGTTCATATCACTCGCAATGTCACTTACTGGGGACAGAATGTGTGCATCTGGCACACGCAGTTCCCTGAGATGGGTAGCCTGGTGTCTTCTTTCAGGAAAACCAAGCACTGTCCAGGTTGTAAGGTTCAGTACAGGGAGTCCATCTCCAGTCAGAGTGGGGACTCGCGTGCCACTGTGCCACTGCCACCAGAGCCTGTGCTCACATGGTAGAATTCCTGGTTCAGCACAGTCTGTTACCACACCAAGCACATGCAGCACTACCAGCAGTTTGTGAGTGAGGAGCTGGAAATCACACTCAGCACACAGTGCATGCTCAAGCTTTGCAATCTCTTGGGGTGAGGCAACATTCAAGATCAAGTGATGCTTGGGGCAACAATTCCACCCAGTTCATGGAGCTCCTGACATGGTTTGAAGGCTGGCAGGCTGGGATCCACCATGGACACAACAGGCTGATGGACTTGATAATTTGGGTTCGAGACAAGGTATTGCAGAAACTGTCCAGTTGACCTTGTGGAAACAAGTGCAGAAAGTTGCTGTTCCAGGCAATAGTTTTGAAGCTGAACTAGTACTGTAGGTACAATCTGTCACTGCCACTGCAGTTCAGACAGCCAGCTGCTCCCTTCCTTGGGGCTTTTTGCAATTTGGACCTCATCCAGGTGCCTTTGTTGAGTTTTGACCCTCAGCTACTGATATCAATCCTGGGATGGGGGAAAGAACATGACCACGTCCGTGAACGTGCTGCCTACATGAACTTAGTCAAAGAGTGCCAGATGCCTGTGGCCGTGCCTACGTTCAGGACTCTATCTGAAACCGGTTTCCATATCTTTATGCCCTGGCAAGACACTGCCTCACCATTCCAGTGAACTCAGTGGATGCTGAGTGTGCCATCTCAGTGTATGGACACGTGTTCACTTCACAGAGACTGAGAATGTCTCCAGAGACTGTGGCTGGGTGTAGCATGCTCACTTTTAATACATAGCATTAACTGCCTGTCTCAAGTTTTAGCAGTCAGTTTTAGTAAACTCTGTTTCATAACATCCTTTAATAAATGATATATGGTTGGCGTTAGTTATTGAAGTGTCTATCATTGCATTACTTGCAATTCATGTTGTGCATTGCTTTGTTTTAACAAGATATTTCATTTTAGACCTTAATTAAATGTTCAGATAGCTTAATGCGTCGACAAATGGCTTCCGCAGCCTTAATCAGGAGCTTAACCCCATGGAAGCCATTAATTGACATGTTATTAAGCAGGCGGCTGTTTGGGGCCATCTGGCAATCTGCGGGGAGGGGCAGGACTATAGGGGCCTCTTGGCCAATCAGGGGCTTTGGTGGGGAAGTGAGTGGGGGGTCACAAAAATAGCTGCCTGCCCCGCAAAATCTGCCAGCAGTCTCCTTGAGTTTGGTAGACCCCTAGCTGTACTGTATTTTGTCATTAAATTGGCACATATATATATCCAATACTAAAATGAATAATTACATGAAAAGGACATTGTACCTTCTCTGAGAAAAGCAATTGAAATACATTCTGAAGCTGTGAACGATAAAATATATATATATTCCATTTTTTGCTTCTTTCCTTACTGCTTACTATAGGGTGTTCCTCTCCAATCCCTAACAATTTCAGTAGGGATTCTAATATCAGGTCTTCTCTGCTACTCCCAGGTTGGTTTTTTATCTATTTTGAGGGTGTATTGAGACACCAGGTCTCATAAAAGTCCTTTTTTGCCCATGTTTTGATAGGTGGGGCTTGTCTCCACTAAATATCCATGTTTTGGCTTTGGCCGTTATTCCTTGCATGAGAAGATTCTGAGGTATTTATGATTCAGAACAAAAATATGTCTGCTTTTTAAGTGCCTCAATTTCTGTAGATATTTAAATATTGTCGTTGCCTCAGGGCAGAGAGGGTGAATGTTTGGTGTACTGAAACTGCACAGTTGCTTTTTGGTAGCTTGATGAGTCTGAAGGAATTGTTGGGGAAGATGGTGTTTATATTTAAAACAAAATGCTGTAAGTATGGTAGAAAATAGTATGCTAATTTTGGAACAGCCCTTTATAATAGTACGTGTGACACTGGTAAGTGAGATTTCTCTTATTACAGCTGAGTTTGCTACATACCTGAATTTCTGCCGTTCTTTGCGTTTTGATGACAAGCCAGATTATTCCTATCTAAGACAATTATTCAGAAACCTGTTCCACCGGCAAGGCTTCTCCTATGACTATGTATTTGACTGGAATATGCTCAAATTTGTAAGTAGCTCTCATTGCTCAATTAATCAAGAAAGTTGTTAGAAATGTTCAGCCATTCTATTTTTCAAGTTTAGTTTGGGGTTTCTTTGTGTTGTTTATTTTAGACCTACTTCCTAGAAGTCCTAGCATGTGAAATGACATTTTTTTAGTGTCCAGCCTTCTTTTGGTATCTGAGCACAGGCTAAAACTGTACAAAAGCAGATGTTATGTTGCCTCATCTGTTTTGTAGTACAGCAGGGATGGCAACTGAAGAAAAGTGAAATGTCCGAATCCACCAGCACGTCTCATACAAGCCAAAATTCCCCATTATGAATGCTTTTGTAAAAAATTTTCAATTGATGAGTGAAATGTTTTAGAATAGAAAACCATTTTTGTCACTATTCCCTGAGATTACTGATTACTAACAAACGTGCTAAAATAAAGTGAGATCTCATAATTGGACCAAGTGGCCTGGGAAAAGAAGACATTTTGAAATAGTAGTAATTTCTCAAAGCATGGAAACTACTTCTGACTGAAATTTAAAAAATTTTGACCTTGTTGCTGCCCATCCCAATTTCTTTAATTTTAATGATATGAAGGATCTGAGATCAACAGTAGTTCATGGAAAAACTTGCTCCACTTCAGAGAATGCAAACTAACCCAATTTTAGTTCAACCCAATTTATAGAACAGTAACAAAAGCAATTAACTATTAATCTTCATATTGCATTGGCCCCTGTCCTGGGTGCCTTCCTGTGTATAAAAAGCCACATATCTTGTACTGAAAAAGCTGATAGTTTAAAAAAAAAAAAAAAAAACAAGCTCATTGAACAAGCTTTAGTGATGCTTTTGATTTTTAAGCACAGGGACACTGATGTATTAGACTCAGGAGGCTGCTGGAGCACAGCAGTTGCCACGCTAGAGCAGACTTGATTAATCGAGTGTGCTCTGACACACTAGAATTGTAGCACATCAGAGCAGCCTCCACACTCATTTGTAGGCACTCTTAGGCTCTAGCACAGTGCTGCTTAACCTCATTCAACTTAATGCCCCCCTCAGAAAATGCCAGCTCTTAGTTTCTCACTTTTTTTTTTTTGACCACAGAAAAATTTAATATAACAATTCTTGTGTTGCAGAGAGCTCAGATCACAGAAGGGCAGAGTGTTTTTAGAACTATGAATTTATATCTGAAGTCTCTGGGGTTTATCTTGTGAATTGTATTTGCACATTTAAGTGTTAACACTGTGGGTACCGTGCGTCACCCTTGAAAGGCTCCCAAGGTGTGCCTCAACACTCTGGTTGAGAATTACTGCTCTTGCACTAGTATGTGAGACAGCAGTAATAAGCTTAGTAGTTTCTCTGGTGGTTTACTCATCTCGTGCCCTAGGGTGCAAGCAGAGCTGCTGAGGATGCTGAACGGGAGCGAAGGGAACGAGAGGAAAGAATGAGACATGCACGAAATCCAGCAGTCCGTGGCTTACCTTCCACAGCTTCTGGTAGGCTGAGAGGAACGCAAGATGTGGCTCCTCCCACTCCTCTTACTCCAACCTCACATACTGGTAAGTAATAAACTTCCTGGCAAAAAAAGGCAGGTTTGGGAGAGTCCTTCGTTCTGTTGCTCAGCTGCTTCCTGGTTATTGGAAATTGAAATGTAGCACTTGGCCATTTTTTAAAGTCAGCTTGAGTGAATAAACAGAACCAGAGAGATTTTACACACTTTTTGTAAATGCTTTTTTCTAAATTACCATACCGGGTTTTTATTTTCTGCTGTGCGCTATGCTAGTCATGCTACAGGCCAATCTGATTTGATCTTTAGTCAGAGTTTCTTATTGTGTTTAACTGCATATTTTTCAGCATTTCTGCCTACCCCTCTCCCCCATCTTTTTTTTTTTCCTCAGGGTAACTTACAGATTCTTAGGGTGTTAAAATCAGTTGTATAAGTGTTTTGTTGAATCCCAGTTTCAAACTTGTAAAAAAAATAGAGCATTTCTCTAATAGTGGTTTTAGTGTAGTTTTTGCTTTTTTAAATAGAATGATTCTTTTTATTATTTTATGTAAGAGATAACGTAAGGACTGATAGGACTGATCTGTTTTTAGCCCTCTTAAAGACTAAATAACCTGTCTGATTATTGATATTAGAGATTTTAATCTTTTATTGCACCCCACCATAGTCATGAGCAAATAAAATTGCAAAGCACTATGTCATGTTGAAATAGCCACCAAATACACATTTGATCTTCTCGTGTGTGACTAACTTAGTTTCATACCAGCTTTTGGTTATTCTGATCAGGAATCAGTTTCTTTGGTGGCATTAGCCCCATTGAGCCTTCTTTACCATCAGTTTGAGGATAGTGCAGAACTCTCACGGGTTCTAGATGCTGCTGGAACCAGCTGCTTGTTTTCTTTGTGTCAGGCTTACAAGTGTAATTGTCAACTTTAAGCTGAACTATATCTATAAAAAATAAAAAGTGTATATGTGTGTATAATAATTTTATTCATTATATTTTGGAAGCTTCTAGGTCACGTTGGGCCTTGCTTGGAATTAAGGATGTAGGAATTGAAATACTGGACAAAAAATGTGGTCCGCCTGGTCCATTATCTTGTTCCAAAGTATGATCCAGTACCAAATGCTTCATAGAAAGGATCAAGAGGATTCAGCAGATATGACAAATATGAGATAATTGCCCCATTTTCCCACCTCTCAAAAAAATAAAAAAAGGGTCTCGTTCTAATTCCTCATTCATTTGGAACTTGGGTCAGACCCTGAAACGTGAATTATTTTTCTTTGCACCTATATCTCTTCCTAACTGTATTGCCCATGACTCTGGATATCATTCTTATCCCTATAAATGTCCAGTCCCTTCTTGAATAATGTAAAGTATTTGTCCCTATCAGCATCCTGTAGCAAGAAGTTCTACAGATGAATAATACGTCACTAACATTCATAATTGTAAGTTATGGATGTAATCTGCTTCCTCTAGGTCAGTGTTTGTTTTTCGTACTATTATTGAATGGGATCTCTCTATTCCCATATTGGGATAAAGGGAACCTGCTCTGTTGGATGGGGCCCTGGAATAAAGAGAGAGCACACCTGTTTCCTTTCAAGGGAATCATTTTATTAAAAAGCTAAACATAAGTTTACTAGCATCCACATCAGGCAATAGAAATAAAAAAAAAACAACATACTTAAGCCTGGGAGGATAGGTGTAGACCAGACCCCAGTAACCCTGAGCTCTGGCTCAGGTTTTGCAACATCTTAGGCCCATTATTCCCCACTTTCCCCAGGTTTACAGTCATAGGTATACAATGATTAATGACACTTATCAACAACCTGATGGGCTATATGTTAATGAAAGGGGTTGATTGTAAAGACTCTCTCCCCAGTTAAGTGAAGAATTTATAATAAATACTTACCAACTGTTTAAGTAGGATGGCCTTAGAATAGGGGTGGGCAAAATGGCAGATATGTCTGGTGGCCAAACTGGCTTTCCTGGCAGCCCCTACCCACGTGGCTGGGGCTGGTTTCCATGGAGACCCCACCAGCAACCACACTGTGATAGTGTGAGACCAGTCCCAGCAGCACTGGCAGGGCGGGGAGCTGCTCTGGAGCCAGACTGGGATCTTGCAGCAGTGAGTGTGGTCCACAGCCAGGGCAGAGTTGCAATCTGCAGTTTGCATGCCCCAGGCAGGCACATGCAGGCAGCAGGTTGTGGCTCTGCCCTGACTCCTTGCAGGGGTGACAGTGTGGGGCAGAGCTGCCATCTGCTACCTGCATGTCCCTGCCTGGGGCATACAGGCTGCAGATCACAGCTCTGCCCTGCCTGTGGACCACACTCACTGCTGCAAGATCCCAGTCTGGCTCCAGAGCAGCTCTCCGCCCAGAGGCACTGATGCCAAGGCCTCAAGTGTGTTCCTTGCAATTTTGTGTTAAGAGGGATGCAGTTCTCTCACCCTACTTGGATGATAAGAGTTGTGGTTGGAGAATGCATTGGATTTATCTGTGGCCTCTGAGAGCCTTAAAAATAGCATCTCCACGCATTTGCTGGAGTCAAGGACCATTTGGCTGGCTGTGCCTCATAAATCTATCTTCCGTTGATCTGTGTGTAATTATGCTACTTTGTGAAATGGTGATCAGTCTGTGGGAATAGTTGATTCAAAACATATCTGATCTAATTGTGATAGATACATTTTAAAAAATGGACAACCTAAGTTGGTATCCTCAGCAAGCAGAGATCCATTATGTGTATGCAGACATCTTTCTATTTAGACTGAAAGGAGATTGCTACTTTTACATCTCACTTCCCTTTCTACTCATCCTTGGAGTATTGGAGGTTTAGCAGAAGAAACCCAGAATGATCTTAGTCATGTCAGCCTGGACATGGCACATCTGGTTAAATCTGAGTTTCTGGATCTCTTTAAAGATCATTTGTTTACTTCCTACCCCATTGTCAAAGACAGGCTTGTTGCCTCAGGAAACCAACATCTAGACCCCTAGTCTCTTTACTTGACAGGATAACCAATGGATTTCCTGGCTGAACATGTGTATGTATCTGAAGGGATCAAGGAGATCCTGTTAGACTCTTGCTAAATAGAACAAGTTTTAAAAGATTTACCTAAAGTAAAAGTTTTCAATGTGGTTTTTTTTTTTTCTGTGTTCAACCTGTCTTAGACATTTTCCGTCTCCCTTCAGTGTGATCACTGAGTACACAGTTGAATTAGCTTCTGTTTCTCTTTACTGTCTCTCTACAAAAGGGACCTACAAGTTTGTCTTTTCCCCATGACACCTTTTATTAAAAACAAAAAAGTCTTTGCATAGCTGTGTTTTCCTGGCTGGAAACTTCCTGACCTTTTGCATTTGAGAGTCCAGCTCCTCAGCTGATATAAAAGGGTTTCCATATCCTTTACATACTCAGCAGAAGTCTGGAAGAAATTCTAGTCCATTAATTGATAGTTACTATTTAAAAAGGTCCTGTGGGTGTCTTATTAGGCGCATGACCTCCGCAGTCTGTCTTTCTAGAGGCAATATAATTCTTCTGTAGAGGAATCTGCATTATTTTGGGTAAGTGACCACTTTTTAATGCTGTCTATATGTGCATTTCAAGAATTCTAACACTTTTTTCACAGCTAACACCTCTCCTCGTCCAGTGTCTGGAATGGAGCGAGAAAGGAAAGTGAGTATGAGATTGCATCGTGGTGCCCCTGTCAATATCTCCTCATCCGACTTAACAGGCCGACAAGATACCTCTCGCATGTCGACTTCACAGGTATAGAACAGATGCTTTTTTTGGAAAAGGGTGGGCGATTTGATCAGGCTGCGAAGCTGCATTGGCTTACTAACTAATTAATGGGCTTTCACGTTGCAGAGTGTTCTCTTCATTTTAGAAAAGTTTCTAGATATGTAATTCCTTTCTCTTTCAGCTTTTTGGAAGCATCTTAGGAAATGTTAACACTGGCCTCAGTGAAGGCTCCAGTTAGGTGGCCTGTGTAACACAGTTTCACTTGAATAGGTAACAAGGCATCATACAGATCCCCAGAAAACCAAGCAAGGGCTAGCTTTTTTTTTTTTTCTTTCACTCTTTTCTGTTCCTTTCTGTTCCTCCAGGTTGAGGATTTTTGGTTCCAGGGCAATTTGTATTATATGCATCTTACCAAATATTTCAGTGAATCTAAGCAGTTATGCATACTAATTGTAGGACCATCAGCTAAATATTTTGCCTCCCTAAAGCATTCAGAAAAGAATGTACTGGACTTGCATTGTATAGCAGATGTTACAGGGCACGATAGTAGTCAAAATCTTAAAGGTCCCTATCTTGATCATTTTAACTGCAGATTTCAGAAGTCTTGTATAAATTAAGTTTTTGGCAATTCTTGCTAGTTCTCTTTTTAACTTTTGAGAGGGTGTAATATTGAAGAAATTGCAATTTCTGTAACTGTGAGATGAAAATATAGTGACAAAATACAGTTAGTAAAGGTACCCTTAGACTATGTTACACTCTCCCTTTCATGTACTCCTAATTTTCTATTCCGCATCTGTTTTTTCTTTGTTCTTTCACTACTTTCTTCCTGCTTTGATCTGTGGGTAGGTAGAAGCTTTCTAATATGTTATCAAATACTTACCAGCTTGTGATTTTTTTTTTTCCCCTTTATCCTCTGGTTCTTGTAGATCCTTTTTTATAAGTGTAAAAAGCTAAATGTTCTTCCCCATGAGCTTTAAATATTTGGTATACATTCTTGCTTATTTCCATACGTGTATTTCTTGGAAGCAAACTGATTTTTTTTTTTTTAATCCTTTTTTGACAAGAGTAGCTGCACTGGTATTAATGCATACAGAATGCTGACAGGATTGTTTCTCATTTTGTAAAGTTCATTTTGCAGTAGCATTGTTTACCAGAGTACAGCTTGTTATTTAGTGACAATATTTGCTTTCATAAAGCAGTTATTGCCATTCTTTTCCTGTGCGGTGTATATAGAAGTTGTTTTTAAACATACTCGACATTTGTCTAAACTACCTTGAGCAACTAAATTGAAACATGTGACGTAGCAGTGGGTTGTGATATAAATGCTCATACTGTAGTAGTGATTGCTAGCAAAAAGCTTATAAATTAAGCATTCTTTATTTGTCGGAAAAAAAATAGAAAATTTCAGAGCTAACAGAATCCAAAACGTTTTACCATTTTAGCTTATTTGGTCTTTCAGTTTCTTACATAACTTTCCAGTCACATTTTTTTCCTCTTCTGCATTAGGTCTGGGCCACGTTTTCAGATCAAAATGATGCTGGTGCAGTGGGGAAGTTTTCCAAAGAAGCTGAGAGAGGGTGTGTAGAATTAAGGGAATCATTTAGTCAGTGCAGGGCATGGTGACTCGTTACAGACAGGAAATCAAGGATGCTGATGCATTAGAGATCTCAGAAGGCACAGTTGAGACGACTGAAGAAGAATAAGTGATACTGGGAATCCAAGGTATCCAGTTCACTGAAAACATCTTTCCAGATATTGTGGAATGGATGCAAGAAGGCTGATAGTGTTGGTGACAGAAATCTCTTCTAAAGCAACAGCTTATCTTCAGATTTTTTTTGACATCTTACAGAATGGTTGTTCAGGAGACTAGGAAGTTTCTTTGCCGTTATAATAGTGTTTCCAAAATCTTCAACGAGCTTGTCTTGGATGATCGATAACTTAGCTGATGCAAAGCTTTCTTCAGTCTTTAGTGATGCAGGCTTCCCCATTGTGAGGAAACATTGTATTCAATAGACAGACTTGTAGTAGTGGCAAGAGACCAATATCTTAAGGAAACAAATAGTATTTTCTTTGCAAATACTGAGTTTGGGTAAAACTTAAATGTCTCCCAGGTTGTAGACCCATACCCTACTTAGTTGACAGAGTATGTTATCACAATTAGGTGATAGAAGTTAAGGCTGTTGATTTACCTTCTTGTTACCATGACAGCATTTAAATTATTCTTGGATGTGTTGTTGTTGTAAAGGTGTTTCTCCAAGTAGAATAGTAGTTCTGAGAAGGGAGTCTGTTAGTGAGAGATCAAAAAATAAGTGTTGTTGAAGGCAAGCCCAAAGAAACCACTATTTTGTTTATGGTCAAGTGATCCAGGTTTGAAGCTTGAAAGCGGACATGGAAGTGTGTAGGGTGAGACTATAAAATTGCCAAGGATGGTAGTCTTATCCCATGAGATGAGCCATGTGTCAAGTCAAGTAGGAGAGAGATTCCTAAATGTTATAAAGCGTTTAATTAGATCTCAAAACGCTTTCAAGTGAGAGAAATATATTTATCCCTATTTCATGGGCAAGGGAACACAGCCTAACAAAGTCATTTTGACAAGTGAGGGATTATAAATAGTAGGATCAAGAAAGTGTGGACAAATTCTTTTTAACTCACGAGCACTGGTTCAGTTAGCGTGCAGATTACATTGTGCTTTGTGAAACGGCTTTCAGTATTGTCACGGGGGGGTCACCAACTGGTTCCATACTACTGCTGCTGAATGAGGCAAGATGCTGTGCATTCAGTTTCATTCAATTCATACTGTCCATTTTCTGTACTGAGTGAGAGGGCATTCCTCTTGGCTGTCTACAGAACCCAGCCTTCTTCATCCATCACCCTGCAGTCCTTCGGTGCCATCACTCCCACAGCTTGATGTGGGACAGATTTTTTTTAAACCTTTCAAATGACCAAAAAAACTTCAGACACACACATTATAACTTAATTCTTACCTCAAACTGTCCATCTCTAGAAGCACATGCTGTGGAGATCTCTGAATGCTTCCCTTGCTCAGCTTTAAGGTACAAAATCACAGGTAGAATCACAGACAAGGAGGGCTGGAAGGGACCTTAGAAAGTCGCATCTAGTCCAACCCCCTGCTCAAAGCAGGACCAGCCTCAACGACATCATCCCAGCCAAGGCTTTGTCAAGCCAGGCCTCAAAAACCTCCAAGGATGGAGATTCTGCCACCTGTCTAGGTAACTTGTTCCAGTGCTTCACCACCCTCCTAGTGAGCAAGCTCTTCCTAATATCCAACATAACCTCCTTTACTGCAGCTTGAGCCCATTGCTTCTTGTTCTGTCATCTCTCACCACTGAGAACAGCCCAGTTCCATTCTCTTTGGATCCACACTTCAGGTAGTTGAAAGCTGCTATCAAATCCCCTCTCAGTGTTCTCTTCTCCAAACTAAATAAGTCCAGTTCCCTCAGCCTCTCCTCACAAGTTCTGTCCTCCAGCCCCCAAACCATTTTTGTTGCCCTCTGCTGGACTCTCTCCAACTTGTCCACATGCTTTCTGTAGGGGGGGGCCCACAGCTGGATACAGGACTCCAGATGTGGCCTCCCCAGTGCCAAATAGAGCGGAATAATTACTTCCCTCGATCTGTTGCCAGGTGTCCTACTAATGCAACCTAGGATGCCATTAGACTTCCTGGTAACAAGGGCACACAGCTGACTCATATGTGGCTTATTGTCCACTGTAAACCCCAGATTCCTTTTCTGCAGAGCTGCTGCTTAACCAAGTCAGTCCCCAGCCTGTAGGTATTCTTCTGTCCCAAGTGCAGAACTTTGCACTTGTACTTGTTGAACCTCATGAGATTACTTTTGGCCCAGTCCTTCAATTTGTCTAGGTCTCACTGAATCCTAGCCCTACCTTCCAGTGTATCTGCTACACCCCCCAGCTTGGTGTCACCTGCAAGCTTGCTGAGGGTGCAATCCGTCCCATCTTCCAAATCATTAATGAAGATTTTGAACAAAAACAGCCCTAGGACCAACCCTTGGGGCACTCCACTTGATGTTTAAACCTATCAGTAATTTGGGATTATTTTATGGATGTCATAGGCCTCTGTGCATTTTTTTAATTTTAAAAGGGAGAAGAATGGGAATGTTTCTTTAGTAAATAGTGATTTATGGAAAGGACACTTTCTGGAAAGTATCAGTTTTGGATAAGATGGGACTGAGGTAATGAATGGCAGGTAAAGTACCTGGTCATATCTTTGGACTAACTACAAATAGCACACATGTAATGTATTTTATTATAGATGGTCATAGAAATGGTCAATCAAAATTTAATAATTGAGAGTTAATTTGGGGACCTCTAATGATAAAGGGAAATTGTCTGGTTTTGTTTTGAAAGCAGCATTTCAGCACATGTACTCCAGGTTCAACTCAAGCAATTAGAATTGTTTTTGTAGTAACCCAAATAAGAGCACGCCATTATTGGAGAACAATTGCTGTAAGTAGTGCTCTATTTTTATCTTCTTCCGAGTGGGTATATCTTGCTTCTGATGAAGTAATAAAATGGTGGTAAGAGAGGTTTTTGCCATTGTCTGGTATAATTCAATACTTCATTCCAGATATGAAGAGTGGTGGTTATAACTGCTGGCTGTTTCACTCATGACTGCAGGCATTTTTCTGAACATTTTCTTTATTGATGTGTAAGGACTGTTGCACAGACAACTGCTATATATTGTAGGACTTCAGTATATATTGTATTCTGTTGTAAGAAATAAGGATTCTTAGCCAAGTATCTTACTTAGTTGAATCTGAGACAAGTAGCGTTTCCTCCCATCCATTCCACATGGGGTGGGGAGGAGGGAATCTCCCCCAAGTATAAGGTTTGGGCCAGGCTCAGTATCAGAGTTAAAGCTGCAACTTTGGTCTCTTGCCACTATTGACCACCTGTCATGGGTTTAACTCCAGCCCCATTAGTTATGATGGCAGCAGCTCTGGTCCCAGCTCCAGCTGCCACTACTGCAGCTACTGCTGTGTGGCCAGCAGAGGTCAGATAGCCATGACTGAAGGTAACTGGCAGCAGGAAGGCAGGTGCTGCAGGGCATAGGAAGAGGCAGTTGGTGAGGGGAACAAAGGACAGGCATTAAGCTGCTTGACTCCACCTACCACCACCTGCCCCCTTGCTGCTGCTTTCTCCCCTGCAGTAATGGAGAGGAGGGCATATGAATTTAAGACAGCCCTTCAATCATCAAATACTAGGCATGGAAATCTTACAAATTTATTATAACTTCCCACGTCAAGAGTCTGATGTGGGGGGGTGTCGTACATTCAAAGTTAGCTTGGATTCAGGCAAATATGGTAATCCCTTTGAGCAGTTGGGACACCTTGCAGGTCTGGCTAGGCTTGGTGCCTTAGTGTTTTGGGATCAAGGGGAGTACTGAAAGGAAGGATACATTTTTTATACTGTTGTAGCTGAGCAACAATCTCAGATTCCGCTTTAAAGTCTTGATGCTTCTCAGCCTGTAAATCATTTCTAGTTTATTGTATACTTTAGAACGTTTCCCCTTGTTTAAAACCTTTAATTTATATTGAATGTCATTGTTGTCAGGACTTTCTAAGCGCTGTCTCGTATTTCAGATTTGACTCATACTCCTTTAATGTAAAACAGGGCAGATTGCAAGAACAAGTGGAGTAAAGAATACTTTTAGATAAAATAAATACTAACATATTAGAAAAGAAGGTGAATGTCTTAGACCATCCACATTTGCTTCATTTTCCTCTTTGGTAATGTCAGGCACAAGATGATTTTCAAAGCATTTACTTAATGTTTAATCTGTGTTCTGAGGCTACTGCTCATAAATGAAAATTCCACACTCCCTACTTGATCTTACAGCTGGCATTGCCAACCAAAACTACCTTTTCAGCATCACTAATAAAACATACGGTATTTTATTCACACTGGCATTATATAGATAGGTTTCAGAATGTTATTATTGGTTTGTATCTTAGCTCAAAGCATTTTGTTTCTTAACGGTTTTAAATCCAGCAAACTGACGGAGATTTTTTTTCACGTTTCATTGTACATCAGAAGCAATCCTTTTATGCAGATAAAATAAACTTGACTGGTGAGCTTTTTTGAAAGGCACACTTTACTGATCAAGATGTTCTTAATAGGTATTGCCAGCTTAATATTAGTTCTGTTTCAGGGGTAGGAGGTCAGGGTTTCTGGACATAGGTAGGGAGTTGCCCTGTGGGATGGAGTGCATTAACAATGTATCATGCCAGCTGGGCATACCTCTCCACTCCATTTTTCCCCTCTCTGCTCCAGGCATTTGAGTGTGTGGGAAAGCACTCACCTGAGTTCCTTCCAATCGTGATTACAGATGGGTCAGGAACCTCACTTTCCAGCCTGGATTCAACAGAAGGGATCATTTCCAATGCTGTTTCATTAGACTACTCTTTAACACATTATTTTGCTGTATTTACTTTTTCTTTCACTAGGGATTTTAGCTTCCTGGCACAAACCTTAGTCACCAATGACTTAGAAATTGGCTTTAAAGGGATGTGCCTCTTGCTGTGCTATCTTGTCAGTGTCATAATCACAGGAGCATCTTTGGCTTGCCTGGAGGAAAGTCGTTTCTTCATGTCGAGTCTCCATGTGGAGGACAGTAGCTGCCAGAGATAGGAGAGTCACCCTCAACTCAAGGCATTGTTTTTTCAGGGAGCTCTTGCTAATAAACATTTTGGCTCAGAGGCAAAAGATTCTATAAGTACTGGACAGCCAGCTTCTGTTCTGACCCATAATGGATTTAAAAAGCATAGCGAGGCTCCAGTGCAAGTATCTGTATTCTTGGCTGGAGTCCAAAGGTTCCAGTCAACAAGAAATCCGTGGCCTCGCAGGTATTGGTTTCTTCTGAACAAGCTGATCCACGAGAACATACCTTGAAGGGTGGAAGATGTAATATGAATCTGTACTCTGCATGCAGGGCCAGCAGCAAGAGGCATCAACTTTGCCTTAGCTAGTACAATGGCTGTTGTTTTCCTAAAACCATTGGTAGCTTCATTTTTTTATAAATATAATGGTAGTTCAGCTTCATGTTAAGCCTATGAAACTCCCACATTCAGATCAGTCTTTGTTGCAGCAGGAAGAACACCAGATCCATTAGTCTTATACAAGAAATGGAGGGGAAGATTAAAAAAAAAAAGACAACAGAGCTGGTTCCTCTTACTGCTGTGGGAGAGAAATTGTACGATGCTTAAACCGTTTTCTCATAAGAACATAAGTACCACATACTAGGTAGTCCAGTGGCCCATTTAGCCCAGTATCCTGTCCTGTCCTGTGGCAAGGAATTCCACAAGGTAATTGTGTGTTGCATAAAATACTTTTCTCTCATTACTTTTAAACCTGTCACCTACTGATTTCAACAGATCCCTCCCTCCCCCCGTTCTAATATTCGGTGACTCTGTGAACAGCCGTCCCCTGTTTGCTTGCTCCATACCCTTTGTGATTTTATAGACCTTTGTCATATCCCCCTTCAGCCTTCTCCTTTCCTTACAGAAGAGTCCTAGTCTTTTTTGAGTCTCTCCTGCTGTGGCAACCTCTCCAGGCCTCTGATAATTTTGGTTGCCCTTCTCTGTACCTTTTCTAATTTTACAATGTCGTTTTTGAGATGTGAGGATCAGAACTGCACACGGTATTCATAAATTTCATAGACAGTAGGGCTGGAAGGGACCTCGGAAGATCATCGAGTCCAGCCCCTTGCCCAAGGGGTAGGAAGTCAGCTGGGTTCAAAGGATCCCAGCAAGATAAGTGTTCAAATGTTTCTTCAAAGCGTCCAGAGTAGGTGCTTGCACCACCTCTGTGGGGGGGGGAGTCTGTTACAGGCCTTGGCGGCTCAGACAGTAAAGGGGTTTTTCCTTATGTCCAGGTTAAAATGGTCTTGCAGGAGTTTGTGACTGTTGGATCCCCTGGGGTGCTCTGGTGAACAGATGTTCCCCCAGATCCTGATGAACATCCCTTATATACTTATAGGCTGCCATCAAGTCACCCTGAGCCTGCGCTTCTCCAGGCTGAAGAGTCCTGTGGTTTGCAGCCTCTCTTCGTAAGGCCTGTTCTCTTGCCCTTTGATTATGCGCATTGCTCTCCTCTGGATTCTTTCAAGCTTCTCCACATCCTTCGTAAATTGTGGAGCCCAGAATTGGATGCAGTACTCCAGCTGTGGCCTCACCAAGGCAGAGTACAGCAGAAGGATGACAGGTCTCTTTCCTGAATTTTTAACTAGTTCAAAACCCAGCGTTGTGTGCATGTAATTAAGATTATTTTTTCCACAGATGCATTACCTTGCACTTGTTGACATTTAAGTTTCTCTGCCTTTTCTTTTTTGCCCACTCACTTAGTTTGGCGAGATCTTTTCTGTAGCTTCTCTCCAGCAGCTTGGGACTTGACTACTTGTATAGCCAGGCAGACCTCCCTGGAAATGCATGAATTTCCTCCTGGGCACGTATTAATACTTCAGGGAAATAACAAAAAACAAAAAAAAAATCCCCAAGAAAGATGAGTTGAGAAAATATTGATTTGGTATAAGTCCTTGTTGGACTGAACCTTGATTTCATACTTGTATCCACCATTTTATTATGACATCCAACTGGGGAACCTACTTAACGTTTTGAAAACTCTAGAATGCTTATCTTTCAGATCACAAGATACCCTCAGGCACATAGCTATTACAAATGGTTATCCTGCCAGTCCTAAATTGTAGCCAGTGAGAAATATTTAGTTTAAATACAGCAGTGCATCAGGAATTTCCCTCCAAATGTAAACATGAGAGTTTTCAGTTTTCAGCAGTCATTTCTTTACAGTCACTGCTGGAAGATCAGACAACTAGCCAAAAATATGAATTGCTGAAGGTCACTTGGCTGCTAACCTTTCCATAAGAGCATCTTTTAGTTCTTCAGATGGATCAACTAAAGCAGTAGTACCTGGGATAACTTGCAGGTGTCACTCATGGCACTGTTTGTGTGAATTCTGTCTGTGCGCTAGTTGGTCTGTATCCAACAATTGTATAAAAGATTCCTGGAGGGAATAAAGAACTTTTCTCCAGTCTGAGACTCTTTTCCTACTTGGAGCCTCAGCTCACGGAGCACCTGTTTGAACCCATGAGAGAATGTTTCGGTGTTTTTCCCTTCCGTTCAGACAGCTGTTTTGTAATTCTCTCTCATAAGGATAAAGTGGTTCTTCATCCTTTCATATAATATTTTTTGGCAAGAGGCTTACAGGATTCCATATTAACAATCCATAAAATTGCCAGGATTTTAATTTTGAGCTTTGATTTCGCTTTGGAGCAGGGAGGGGGCACAGTAATCTGTGCATTAATTTTGATGCTAAGAATGTTACCCAAGTCTGTTTTCAGTAGGTATAAGGGATGTAGGAAATGATTGGAATTGTCCCTTATCAGCGGAAGAATTAAAGAATGCTTTCTGAATGCTTTGTGTATACCCTTCTGGTCCCTTCTCCAAAAGGGCTTAGAGCACACTTGTGAGTTATCTCTAGATCTGTCACTTGGAGCTCAATTCATACTTTCACAGAACACTGTTCTTTAGGCCTGACCACTTGTTCAGTTTGGGAAAGCAGTAGTGCAGTCCTCCTCTGTGCACCTGCCAGAGGGAGGGGTGCTGGTTTTTGAATGGGGGACCTGAATTTCCCAGACATCTGCTGGGAAGAGCAGTTGGCCAGGTCCGAGCACGCACGCAGGTTCTTGGAGAGAGTCCAGGACCTTCATCTAACCCAGGAGGTGCACAGCCCCGCCAGGGGGGATGCCTTGTTGGACTTGGTGTTGGCCACGGGCGACGACCTGGTGAGGGGGCTGCGGGTGCTTGACCCCCTGGGCGACAGTGACCACTGCCTGCTAGAATTCACCATTCAGCGCATGGTAGCAAAGGCAAGCAGTCAGGTGGTGGCCCTAGATTTTAGGAGGGCGAACTTCAACGAGCTAAGGAGGATAGTTGGAGAAGCGCTGAAGACTCAGAGGGGAGGGGAGCCGGGTGTCCAAGGGGAGTGGTCGCTCCTTAAGGAGACGATCCTCCAAGCCCAGAGGAAGGTAATCCCCAGGAGGGTCAAAGGGGGCAGGAGAGCATATAAGCCTCCATGGCTCACTAAAAACATCCGGGAATGTCTCCTTGCCAAAAAGGAGGCTTACTCCCAATGGAAAGGAGGGGTCATCACTAAGGAGGA